>NC_088867.1:2615457-2839653 GCF_032884065.1 Artemia franciscana | reverse complement strand
AAAAACCGGGTTTTGTAGACAATCAAAGAAGAAACACCCCCTATCATGTAACAAACACAGGTAAGCAATGCCTATCAAACAGTTCGTGGTAACGAACTGTAGTAAGGAGCGACCCAGCTCAATAGTAACCAAAACTCTAAAGAATTGAATTTTGATATCAACAGCTACATCAAAAGAATCGCATTTTAATGCTGATTTTAAATATATAAGTTTCATCAAGTTTAGTCCTACCCATCAAAAGTTACGAGCCCGAGAAAATTTGCCTTATTTATGAAAATAGGGGAAAACACCCCCTAAAAGTCGTAGGATCTTAACGAAAATGACACCATCAGATTCAGCATATCAGAGAACCCTACTGTAGAAGTTTCAAGCTCCTATCTACAAAAATGTGAAATTTTGTATTTTTTGCCAGAAGACAAATCACGGGTGCGTGTTTATTTGTTTGTTTTTTTTTTTTTTTTTTTTTCAGGGGTCATCGTATCGACCAAGTGGTCCTAGAATGTCGCAAGAGGGCTCATTCTAATGGAAATGAAAAGTTCTAGTGCCCTTTTTAAGTGACCAAAAAATTTGGAGGGCATCTAGGCCCCCTCCCACGCTCATTTTTTTCCCAAAGTCAACGGATCAAAATTTTGAGATAACCATTTTGTTCAACATAGTCGAAAACCATAATAACTATGTCTTTGGGGATGACTTACTCCCCCACAATCCCTGGGGGAGGGGCTGCAAGTTACAAACTTTGACCAGTGTTTACATATAGTAATGGTTATTGGGAAGTGTACAGACGTTTTCAGGGGGATTTTATTTTATTTGGGGGTTGGGGCTGAGGAGAGGGGGCTATGTTGGAGGATCTTTCCTTGGAGGAATCTGTCATGGGGGAAGAAAAATTCAATGAAAAGGGCGCAGGATTCTCTAGCATTACTATAAGAAAACAATGAAAAATAAACATGAAAACGTTTTTTCAAATGAAAGGAAGAAGTAGCATTGAAACTTAAAACGAACAGAGATTATTACGCATATGAGGGGTTCTAAAAATACTTTAGCATAAAGAGCGAGGTATTTAGGTGGAGATAAATACCTTGCTCTATATGCTAAAGTATTTTTAGTAATTTCAACTATTTATTCTACGGCCTTTCTGATTCAGGGGTCATTCTTAAAGAATTGGGACAAAACTTACGATTTAGTGTAAAGAGCAAGGTATTAACGAGGGTACAAACCCCCTCGTATACATAATAAAAATATAAGGTTATGAAAGTTTGTTACGTAAGTTAATTCTTAAGTTACGCATATTTTTTACTAATAAAAACGTTCGTTAAAATTAAAAGTTCTAGTTGCCTTTTTAAGTAACCGAAAAATTACAGGGCAACTAGGCCTCCTTCCTCACCCCTTATTTCTCAAAATCATCTGATCAAAACTAAGAGAAAGCCATTTAGCCAAAAAAGGAATTAATATGCAAATTTCATTTTAATAATTTATGTACGGAGAGCCACAACCAAACATGCATTAATTCAAAAACGTTCAGAAATTAAATAAAAAAAAACTAATTTTTTTTAGCTGAAAGTAAGGAGCGACATTAAAACTTAAGACGAACAGAAATTACTCCGTATATGAAATGGGTTGTCCCCTCCACAATCCTTCGCTCTTTACGCTAAAGTTTGACTTTTTGCCACAATTCTACTTTTTAAAACAATTAAAAGCTTTAGCGTAAAGAGCGAGGGATTGTGGAGGGGACAACCCATTTCATATACAGAGTAATTTCTGTTCGTTTTAAGTTTTAATGTCGCTCCTTACTTTCAGCTAAAAAAATTAGTTTTTTTTATTTAATTACGTAAAAGCCAAAGAATTCTTGAAGAAAAACGTCTTGAATAAAAATGTCTTAAAAATGTCTTGAAATGTCTTGAAACGTATTGAAAAATATGTTGAAGAAAAATGTCGTGAAGAATGTCTTGAAGAAAACACTCCCTATTACGTAACGTGTACGTTTGCATCTTGACTAGCGCCCCTGAAGGTTTTTCCTTGCCTTGCGGGTCTTATAAACAATCAAAGAAAAAACAAACACCTGCATCTTTTAGAAAACACTTCCTATTTCGTAGCAAGCAACTGTGTCTTGAAAGAAATTAATAGCACCATCGTCTTGATAGAATCGCCGTTAAACTTCTTCGTGATCTTAAACATTAAAATCACTATTGAAAGCCCAAAGAAGTTGGGGATGATGGAAGCACTGAGTAGAGAAGATCTGGTTTTTTGCTTTCTCATTCGATAATATTTTACATCTCTTCTCCCTGTCTGTATAACTTCGTGAAAGTAGTTGTGTTCAGTGTAAAAAGCTTGCTGTGTTTGATATTCTGCTTGCTACAGTTTTTAATGTGAGAGTGTTTGTAGGCTGTTTCTGCCAGATGGTTTCTGTTGGTGAAAACGGAGATTATTGACAAATTTAAAGGATAATTATATCTTCGTCAGGTAACCGGTGTTTATTTTTAGGTAATAAAAAAATGGCTATGAATCACAAACGAGGAAAGTTTAGTGGAAGTTGTAGTGAGAGCACTATATTAGACAGAAATAATGAATTCTTGTGTCCCATTTGCTTTCAAATCATCGAAGAAGCTCATGTTACTATTTGTGGTCACAGCTTTTGCTATGGATGCATTACCAAAAGTCTCGAACTGTCTAATCGATGTCCAAAATGTAACTTTGTTTTTGACTGCCACAATAAAATATTCCCAAATTTCTTACTTAATGAGCTGATTGCTAAATTTAAGTGTGGAATTGATCAGAAGTTAGCTATGATCAGTGAAGTGAACTTTTCTGACTTTGTTCAAGGCTTAGAAACTAGTGATGTTAGAGTTTCTCTGCCTGATGTGAATAGGATGTTGAATATATTAACTGAACGAAAGAAACAACTTGAAAGTGATTCGAAATTAAATCAGCTAGAATTGATGAAAGAATTTCTGACAATTATTAAGAGTAAAAGACAGAATGAGGTTGAGCGGTTGAAGCGAGAACTAGCCGTCATTGAGCGGGACGAGATTTCAGTGAATGAAAGTATCCGTAGCCTATGGCCTTCTGTTAGAGAAGTTAGTGAATCCACAGTTGTCCCTGATATACCCTATAGGAAAGGTTTGAAGTTCAGCACTACCGCTGAAAGGGCTCATGGAAGTTCCGACATAAAGCGAAAAAGATTGCGTGAACAGATTAACGATTTAGAAGCCTGCTATCTAGAAAACAAGGCTAGTGACTTTCATTTTGATATCGGCGGTGACGTCAATGAATTTAATGATCTGTTATACAAATTTACATGTTATTCAAGTTTGCGTCCACTAGCAACTATTCACTACTCAAGTGACGTTTTTAACAACTCCAGCATCGTCTCTAGTATTGAATTTGACAAGGATGGTGATTACTTTGCCGTCGCAGGTGTTACGAAAAGAGTAAAACTTTACGAATTTTCTTCTGTAATTAATGGTGTTATGGATTTGCATTATCCAATCGTTGAAATTGTTGGAAGTTCTAAAGTCAGTTGTCTTACATATAATCATTTTCATAAAAACTATCTTGGCAGTAGTGACTATGAAGGAAATGTAACTATATGGGATGTATCAACGGGTAAGAGACTTCGAAGTTATCAAGAGCATGAACGTCGCTGTTGGAGCGTTGATTTCAACCGTGTTGATACCAATCTACTTGCATCTGGTAGTGATGATGCCAAGATAAAGTTGTGGTCGCTCAACGCTGATCACAGTATAGCTACAATTGAAGCCAAGGCAAATATATGTTGCGTTAGGTTCAATCCGGAGAGTAGATACCACCTTGCCTTTGGTTCAGCTGACCATAGCGTACATTATTACGATATTCGAAAGCCCAAGGGACCGTTGATGATTTTTAAAGAGCACAAAAAAGCAGTTTCCTATGTAAAGTTTTTGTCTGGTTCTGAGATTGTATCTGCCTCCACGGACAGCCAATTGAAGCTCTGGAATACTTCTCAAACCCACTCGCTCCGTACTTTTCAAGGGCATGTAAATGAGAAGAATTTTGTTGGATTAGCAGCAAAGGGTGACTTTATCGCTGTTGGCTCCGAAAACAATGCAATGTATTTATATTTTAAGAAAATGTCAAAACCTATTATGGATTTTAAATTTGATCAGACGAAAAATATTATTGATAAGGGTAATAAGGACGAAGAGAATAATGAGTTTATTTCTGCGGTTTGCTGGAAGAGGGACTCTAATTATATTGTAGCGGCGAACAGTCAAGGTATTGTCAAAACTTTGGAGATAGTTTGAGAAAAGCATTGTAGCCTCTTACCTTGTCGCCCCCGTTTTTCGATGATTGATTCCTACCTCCCATGTAAACCACAGTTGTTTGAGTGAGCAGCAAAACTGGATAGAGTTAGATGTGTGTTGCTATTTTTAAGAATTTTTAATGTCTATTAAGGCTTATGTTCCCTGTGAAACATGCGATTTTGCGACAAACCTACAGGTATAACTAATACCGAATAGAAAACATATTTATCATCAGTCCTATTTCTATTCATCCATTAAGCCAGAATTTGATATTGCTTAAACTTTGTCAAATAATCTAGACTCGATTAAAGTACCAATGGCAGTGAAAATGAAATCTAATTTTTAGAAAATCTTAGACTACCATAGCCAATATATTCTCAAAAATTAAAAAAAAAACTCAAATAAATATTCAAAAAGTCGCGATTCCTGTTTTTAATGAAAAAATTCTCCATATGCAATTATGCAGTTTTTTGTCGTGATGGGTGCCAAACGTGGGTGAAAAATCAGCAAAAAAAAGCCAAAACCATAAGACAGACCATAAAATACAAAAATAAGCCAAAACAAAAAACACTAAACAGCTGAAGGAGATGTAACTTTCCTTTAAGTTACTTTAAGGTGTTTGTCTTAGGGAATCAACAGATAGCTAATGTCCGAGTTTTTTTCAGGCGAAAAGCGTTGCCAAATTTAACTAACTAGTTTCACCCTTTATTCTCAGGATTTTACGTGGGAACACTGACAAAAATGTAATGCTTTCCTAAGACCTTGATAATTTTGAAACAACCAAACGAGAAATTTGAGAAAATTGTGGTTTTAAGGTATGAATAGACCTAAGATGGGTCAAGAGGGCCATTTTTATTTTGATGATCTTGGTACTTTGAAAAATAAACCAAGTTTTATTTCCATGTTATTCGTGTCTTTTCAACTTTTTTTTTCAATCTTAAAAAAGAAATGGAAAGCAAATTTCAAGAGCAGTTCGTTATATCGACATAAATTGACTCCTTATCGAATAAAAGCAAACTGTCTTCGTATGCTGAAACATTAAACGGTACACAGGGAACATAAACCTTATTGTCATAAATTTGAACTGTTAAGGATTTAATTGTAGACCCTACGTGAAAACTTGTGTTTTGGAGTAGGAGTTCTCCATTTTCAGTCCTGCATCTTTTTGATTCTTGTACCCCTCCCCAAGGCCAAAAAACCTCTGTTGGAACATTGTTGCATATGTATATGTGCAGCTAACTAAGCAATTGAGTTGTTATCTTTTCTAAAGTCACTCTTGGACTCTCGATTGGAAATTCCTGATTTTAGAGCAACATTTACTAATTACTACTGCTTCAATTTTTCTGTTTTGTTTGAGTTCGCTATTGCTCAAGGTAAAAGGTGAATATTTTTCCATAAATTTTTCCTTTAATTTTATGTTTCTTTAATTTCTTTCCTTTCCTTCATCTCGGAGGAAAAGTAAATCTATGATCTAATATTAAATTTTGAGTAATGGCCCTTGTTCGATAGACTTTGTTATTAATATGAGCCAAGTTCAGCAATTGTATCCAGGATGTGAGCTTCCTAAACGAAATAGCCGCGGTTAACCTTAAATTCTACGGTAATATTTAAAAAAATAAAATTTAAACTGCTGTAAAATTCAACCTACGTAAAATTTAATCGGGGAAAGCTCAACTTATTCATTTTCAAACCACGCAAAATCCAACCTGTTTAAACCCCAATCAAAGCGAAATTCAACCCATATAATATTCGACTTGACAAAACTCAAACGTCTGAAATTCAACCAACATAAACTAATTGAAGCGAACAAAACTTTATCCATGAGGAATATAACCTGGTAAAATCGATCTACTCAGCGAGGATAATCAACCGATTACCCCACAAAGATGATTACCCCATCAGTGGATCTAGATTTGATGGTTTGAGTTGTGCTAATCTAAGTTTTATGTGACTGAATTTAGCATAAAACAAGTTTTGCGTGGGCGGACTTCTCTTCGGGTTCAGTTTTTCTGGGTTAGATTTTACATGGGCTGAATTTGGTTTGGAGCGATTTATGCACCGAAAATGTTGGATATGATACAATCAGATAGTGATTTCTGAAACTGTTCCTACTTAATTCTTTGTTGTCTGGATGTTGAACTGATTGTGTGTTCAGCAGCATATCTAGAAAGAAGAGGGGATGATTTTATTCCCTAGGTTTGTTTGACAAAACTCCCTTCCTTGTAATCGTTATAAATTGTGGCATATAATATACTTTTTTTGGCTTTCGAATACGTCCCCCTCTCTTCCAAAGAAAGTTTGTGGGGAAAAACTACGGTAAATTTAGACGGGTAAAAAATTAGGCGAATAAATTCTTACGTGTAAAAACTTAGACGGTTGAATTTTTGCGGGTAAAAATTTAGAAGGGTAAATTTTTACGGGTAAAAATTTGTCTGGTGTACCAAAACTTATGATGTTTGGAGAATATACTGGACTCGTTCACGGAAGCTGCCAGAATTTTGCTCAGGGAAACTACCTAGCAATTTCTGATATAGATTATAGAAATGATTATAGAAATTTTTTAGTCTTATCTTGGAAATTTTGGTATAATTTAGAAGCCCCTCTCACCATCAAAAAGATTTCAGTACGCCGTTTCTTGAGCACTTGCTTTTTTGCTGCATTTTCAGACGTGGTAAGCCAATGATCTGTGATCACTGACCCTGCTGACATAATGTATTATCGCTAAATAATTACAGTAATGAACATATTCTAATTAACAAGTTAATCTGACATAAAATTACTTCAAATGATATCTATTCATAAGCCTTGTCCCTAGTAGGCGCGAAAGATGATACCGGAAATGAAATGTTTATTTTTATTTACCACAAGTTCTGAACTTGGACGGTTTTCCCAAATAAAAAAAAGTGTCACTTCGATTATCTTTTCCCTTATCAAGTCTTGCTCTGTCATGTGTTACTTTATGTACGGTACCCTCAAATGTACCGTAAGAGTTTTTATAATTTTTGTATTAAAAGAAAGGATTTTATTGAATTCTTAGGGTTCAAAGATTTTTTATTTTTTTGTTTATAGTGCATTGCCGATCTTCTCTCCATTCAGAAAATGTCCTTGTATAGTTTTCTGGACTATAGGAATGGTCAGGGTTGACCAGCGGGGTTAGATATTTTTACCATTAGCATTTCGATCTTAAAATAGCAGGGAAAGGATGGTTGAAAAGAACTTTCCCAGTTGTATTTTAAGCTATCGAATGGAATTTAGTTGTCTAAAAAATGTGAAACAGTGAACGTCTGATAAAATGCATTGTTTTCTGGACTAAGGGGGGTCGGGGCCTAACTTGATCAACTTACGCCTATGTTCTTTGACATTTGAATTGCCAATAGAGCGCCTTAGTGGATAGTTTCATCTACAATTATCTTGGTAGATGTCACTAAGGCATATAGATTAAGTTATGCCTTTCTAGATGTCACTATTGATATTTTCGTACTTGTAAGTTAAAAGATGTTGGTATGTAATTTCTGTTGCTGAAGGGCTGGACAAAAGTAGCGTTTTCTTCTAGCGTCTTAAGAGCGATCATGTGCTATTCGCAGCCGGCCTTTTTAAAGTCAGAGTTTATTCGGCAAATATTTTGAATTTTTAAAACATGGAGCTCAATAACGAAATTCCTTTTGGCCGAGTCTCACAGGATTGTGTTTAATAAAGTTGAATGAGCTTGAAGCTTTATAGTATTTCCTCAAAATTCAGGATTGAAAATATTCAGTTTTATGAAATCAAGTTCTCAAATTTAAGTCAGCTTAAACAGTTTTTTAAGTGAGTGTTAATCTAGAAAGAGCTCCGAGTGCAGAAGGGGATGTAAACACGCTCATCTAGGATAAATACGGGCCCTTTAAGTTGAAATAAGTTACATTTGCCGAGCCCTTAAATACTGAGAAGTTGGTAGAATATATTTCGATTTTGCGTTGTTTTACGATCGCTTAAGTTTCGCATTCATTTTTGGGACAGTTTTCTGTTGTTGTTTATTGTAAAATGTATTCCACGTTTAATTGTTTTTTAGTAAATTTTGTTGTCTAACTACTTAAGATAGCTTAAGAAAGGCTCAGGGTGTATTTCTTTTTATTTACCTAAAGGAAATTTTGTGCAAGTTTGCTAAAAGGGAGACAAACCTGTGGCATGTTATTTTATTGTGAGAATTAGAGGAAAATTGTTTCCTCCTCCCCCAAAATCTGATATCATGTTACTTTCAATTTTGTCGAAAATTCAATTTTGAACAATTGAGCAAAAAAACAGCGCTTTTCAATTTATTCATGAAGAAGGTGTTGGTATCGGAAGACATCTCAGATATTTAGAGAGCGGGGTGGTAACACAGGTCCAATGATTAAGGTTTCTTTGGAGCAAGAAAAAGATCAGTTTGATATAAACCTTCTTTTGGGAGTTCTTGGGGATTCAGGGAGCGGGGTGGTAACACAGATCCAATGATTGAGGTTTAAAGAAAACCTTTGGACCACATATCCAAAGGGAGCAAGAAAAAGATCAGTTTGATATAAACCTTCTCTTGGGAGTTTTATCAGTTAGTGCAGAATTTCCTTTTTTTCAATTTGACTTTTTTTTTACAAACAAAATCATAACAACTAAATTACTAATAACTATCCCAAAAAGTTACGAATAAGCACTTGCGACGGGGCGGCTACTTCGATTAAAAAAAAACAAAAAAACAAACAACTAATCAAATTAAGAAGAAAAAAAAAATAAATAGATTACATAACCAAAATAAAATCTATAACCGATTTTTCATCAACCATTCTACCATAATAATAATAAGAACAATAATAATAACAATAAATAAAACTACGAACATTTTACTAATAAATATTTGTTCAAATTACTTTTAAACAACCAGAGGCGTTAAGCCACCCGAATTCTCTCTGGAATGGAGTTCCATACATGGGGTTGAAAATCTAGTTGGCAAAGCATCCCTGATTCCACTTTTATGTGGTACAACAATATTATCAACATGACGAGTCTCATAACTGTGTTGTGACCTATTATTACTAAAATAGCCACGAAAAACCCCAAGATTTACAGAGTTCTAAAATTGATATGCAAGAATTCCTAAATGGTAGTCAAGCAACTGTCCTATACTAAGCACTTGTAATTCGTTGAAGTGTTGGTGACGCCATCTACGTAGTCTCGAAAAGACGTATCGCTTTATTCTGAAGGATCTGAACCGTATAAGAATTGCTTGACCATAACAAGCATCCATATGAATCATAGGGGTGAATCAAAGCGTGGTATAATAACAATAATATCATTGGAGGCAACAATTTCTTAAAGCGTCGAATTGCTTGCAACATTTGTTGCAATTGCAACATTTGTTGCAACAACATCACCATGACGTTTCCATCATAGATTGTAATCAATAGGCTATAAAAACCCAAATAATGGATTTCTTGCACAACAGGCTTATTTTCGAACATAATTTTATCATCAATAAACACAATATAAAATTAGTCTCGGCAATATTTACTGAAAATAAACTCAAACTAGTGAAAACGTAGAAGCTTTTCAATATACTATTAATATAACACACCATAATCTTCCACGGAAATAAGTCTCAGATCCTCTAAAAAAAAATGTCTCCTGTCTCTCCTTTTTCTCTGGTTTTACCCATCACTAGCAAATCATCAGTTTCATATATATATATATATATATATATATATATACACATGTGTGTGTGCGTGTGTTCGTGTGTGTTACGGTGAACGACCGAAATCAGGTAAATATCGACATTCAACGGTGAATATCAGAAATTACCATTTCCCTGTTTGGATTCTATCAGCTTTGGTCCGGTCGTTCTGATTTCAGTTTAAAAAACTGACTTATAAACTGACTTCAGTTTATCAGCTCTGACTTCGGTCGTTCACCGTAACACACACGAACACACGCACACACACATGTATATATATATATATATATATATATATATATATATATATATATATATATATATATATATATATATATATATATATATATATATACACATGTGTGTGTGCGTGTGTTCGTGTGTGTTACGGTGAACGACCGAAATCAGGTAAATATCGACATTCAACGGTGAATATAAGAAATTACCATTTCCCTGTTTGGATTCTATCAGCTTTGGCAGTCCTATGCAAGGTTTGATGGTAAAAGTTCGAGTTAGGTTATTTTGAATCTCAGATTTAACAGAAGGGTTATAAATCTCAGAAATGGGTCAAAAACCTAACCTAAGCTCTCACCATCAAACCTTGCATAAAACTGAAAAAGCTGACCTGGCAAAGTCGACCAAATCCAAGGAGAAAAAAAAAAAAAAAAAAAAAATGAAATTTGGACATTCACCGGTGAATGTCGACATTCTCCAGTTTCGGTCTTTCACAGGAATATATATTTGTGTATGGGTGTGTATGTTTTACATTATGCCGATATACAGTAATTAAAGCTGTATTATGTTTTCATAGACAGTAGGAATCAGTTGCAGCAAATAGATTCAGTGCCGCTGCCACCAGGAACGTGGGAAGTTAGGTGGGGTGGGGGGGTCTGCGACTATAAAGTCGAGCCCAGATGTGTCAAGACGAATAGTTTTTTATTTTTTTGTAGCTTCCCCCTTTCTGATTTTTTGTCTGCGACTATGAAGTCGAATCTCAACGTGGCAAGATGAAAAGTTTTTCATCTCTTTTTAGGTTCCCCCTTTCCGGTTTTTGGTCTGTGACTCTGAAGTCGTGTCTAGACGTGTCAAGATGAATAGTTTTTCATCTTTTTGTAGTTTCCCCTTTTCCGATCTTCTCATCAATTTTTTGATAATGTCAAAAGCTTCATTGTTAAAAGTCTCACCTTTTTTTCACCTCTTTGAGCAAATTGTTAAGTGTTCTTTTTATTATTTCAGAAAAAATGTCATCGTTTTTCTTTCACCGGATAAGGTGCCACTGGTTTTCTCCGTTTATTCAAAAAAAGTTCCACCGTTATTCAGTGTCCTAAGAAAAAGCGTTGTTTTTTCATTTCATGTGTGAGAAATGAGGTCATGGTGTTTCACCGCGTTGTGAAGAGTTAACACAGCGGTTCCCACAGGGAAGGACTTAGAGGTGATACAGCCCTCCCCCCTAGAAGAAAAACTACATGTAAATGCAATATGTTCTAGCATTTGGGGAAAACTGATGTTTTCTGGAGAACAGCTTTATTTCAAAACCTTAGTACACCCCCCCCCCCGCCCCTGGAAAAATTTATGTAAGCACTTTCTGTCACCCTGGAAAATTTTCTTGTTTAAATCTCAATAGTTTTCGCTAAGTCTGCTTCGAAAAAGAAGAAGAAGGATAAAAAAAAAATAAGCTTTTTCTGCTTCTATTTCTTAGTGAGATATGCATTTTTAAACATCAGAGAACTAGTGTTATGCTATCTCGCGCATTATCCGAGTTTAATTTGTCTGGAGAAGACGTCTACGACATGTAAGACTTGTGCATTTATTGTTGCTCCAAAGATTTTGTATGTGTGCGTAGTTATTTTCATGTTAACGTAGTGGATTTTCGTTTTCGTTTATTTTATATCATTCTTGTAAACGTGACATTTTGCTTTTCAATCCATTTGGTTTTGGGTGTCCCTTTCAAAAAAATTCTGTATCTTCTTGAAAGAATACATTATTATATTCTTATTTTTGTTTCTTATGTTTTATTCTTTTTTATTAGGCTGTCTTTTTGACTTGACTTTGACTTAAGTCTCCTGCCGGGCGCTGCTCGGTATAGAGAGGGACTTCTGCCTCCTCCATCCACTTCGGTCCATGGGGAGTATTTGCTCCTCGCCCTGTCTGGTGTTTGCTATCGCCAAGAACTCGGATAGGCTGTCGGACCAACGTTTCTTCGGTCGGCCGCGAGGTCGCTTCCGACTTTGATAGGTCAAAGTCGTAGATCGTTTTTGCGGTTAGATGTAGCGGCATTCGAAGCAGGTCTTTTTGAGGTGAAGATTAAATATACCCCCCCATTTTTTTCTTTTTTCCGCTACTTTTCAGGAAAACCGTTTCTCAAAATATAGTCTAAGCTAGGTTTTAACAAGAGTCAAAATTTCGCAAGACTATTAAAGCAATGTCCTGACACGAGTTGAATTTCAAATGAGCAGCTTAATTTTTGTGTGTGTTTGCTTTTCTGATAAACTATTTTTAAAAGCTAGGTCCTGACTAGTCAAATTTTTGTGGGAAACCCTATTTATTGCTTTTTTTTCTACATAATTATTTTTATGAAGAATTTTTATACAATTTCCTCACATCAAATTTTGCCTGTTCACTCTACTCATCTACCGCAATCTTCGCTTCCTCTTCTCCTTCGCTCTACCTCTACCACAGCTTCGCTCTTTATCCTTTCTAATGTCTTTTAAATCCTTTCTTATAACCACATCCAGGTGCACAAAACACACAGCAGAATGTGTTTTTGTTCCTGCCTTTCGTATAAACCATTTATGAAAGGCAATTGGAGCCACTTTTTAACAGGACTTGGATTTCGCTTGGGTAGCTGGATATTTTTTCGTTTGTTTTTCCTATAATCTATTTTCGAGGACCGTTAAAGCTATTTTCTGACAGGAGTCAAATTTCGCTTGAGCAGCAGATTTTTTTCCTACCTGCTTTGTTGATAAATTAATTTTATAAGACTGTAAAAGCTAGGCTCGGACGAATCAAATTTCGTGTTGGATTGTTTTTTCGTCTGTTTTTCCGATAATCTATTTTTCGAGGATTGTTAAAGCTGTGTTCTGGCACGAGTCAAATTTCGCTTGAGCAGCAGATTTTTTTGTACCTGCTTTATTGATAAATTAATTGTATAAGACTATTAAAGCTAGGCTCGGACAAATCAAATTTCGTGTTGGATTGTTTTTTCCTTGGTTTTTCCGATAATCTATTTTTCGAGGACTATTAAAGCTATGTTCTGACACGAGTCAAATTTCGCTTGAGCAGCAGATTTTTTTCGTACCTGCTTTGTTGATAAATTAATTTAATAAGACTTTTAAAGCTAAGCTCGGACAAATCGAATTTCGTGTTGGATTGTTTTTTCGTTGGTTTTTTCGATAATCTATTTTTCGAGGACTGTTAAAGCTATTTTCTAACAGGAGTCAAATTTCGCTTGAGCAGCAGATATTTTTCGTACCTGCTTTGTTGATAAATTAATTTAATAAGACTGTTAAAGCTAGGCTCGGACAAATCAAATTTCGTGTTGGATTGTTTTTTCCTCGGTTTTTCCGATAATCTATTTTTCGAGGACAGTTAAAGCTATTTTCTGACAGGAGTCAAATTTTGCTTGAGCAGCAGATATTTTTCGTACCTGCTTTGTTGATAAATTAATTTTATAAGACTGTTAAAGCTAGGCTCGGACGAATCAAATTTCGTGTTGGATTGTTTTTTCGTCTGTTTTTCCGATAATCTATTTTCGAGGACCGTTAAAGCTATTTTCTGACAGGAGTCAAATTTCGCTTGAGCAGCAGATTTTTTTCGTACCTGCTTTGTTGATAAATTAATTTTATAAGACTGTAAAAGCTAGGCTCGGACGAATCAAATTTCGTGTCGGATTGTTTTTTCGTTTGTTTTTCCGATAATCTATTTTCCGAGCTATGTTCTGACACGAATCAAATTTCCCTTGAGCAGCAGATTTTTTTCGTACCTGCTTTGTTGATAAATTAATTTTATAAGACTGTAAAAGCTAGACTCGGACAAATCCAATTTCGTGTTGGATTGTTTTTTCGTCTGTTTTTCCGATAATTTATTTTCGAGGACAGTTAAGCTATTTTCTGACAGGAGTCAAATTTCGCTTGTACAGCAGATTTTTTTTGCACCTGGTTTGTTGATAAATTAATTTATAAGACTGTTAAAGCTAGGCTCGGACAAATCCAATTTCGTGTTGGATTGTTTTTTCGTCTGTTTTTCCGATAATCTATTTTTCGAGGACTGTTAAAGCTATTTTCTGACAGGAGTCAATTTTCGCTTGAGCAGCTGATCTTTTTCGCACCTGCTTTGTTGATAAATTAATTTTATGAGACTGTTAAAGCTAGGCTTGGACAAATCCAATTTCGTGTTGGATTGTTTTTTCGTCAGTTTTTCCGATAATCTATTTTTTGAGGACTGTTAAAGCTATTCAAACAGTTCGTGGTAACGAACTGTAGTAAGGAGCGATCCGGCTCAATAGTAACCAAAACTCTAAAAAATTGAATTTTGATATCATTAGCTACATCAAAACAATCGCATTTTAATGCTGATTTTAAATATATAAGTTTCATCAAGTTTAGTCTTACACATCAAAAGTTACGAGCCTGGGAAAATTTGCCTTATTTATGAAAATAGGGGGAAACACCCCCTAAAAGTCGTAGGATCTTAACGAAAATGACACCATCAGATTCAGCGTATCAGAGAACCCTACTGTAGAAGTTTCAAGCTCCTATCTACAAAAATGTGGAATTTTGCATTTTTTGCCAGAAGACAAATCACGGGTGCGTGTTTATTTGTTTTTTTTTTTGTTTTTTTTTTTTTTCCCCAGGGGTCATCGTATCGACCAAGTGGTCCTAGAATGTCGCAAGAGGGCTCATTCTAACGGAAATGAAAAGTTCTAGTGCCCTTTTTAAGTGACCAAAAAAATTGGAGGGCATCTAGGCCCCCTCCCACGCTCATTTTTTTCCCAAAGTCAACGGATCAAAATTTTGAGATAGCCATTTTGTTCAGCATAGTCGAAAATCATAATAACTATGTATTTGGGGGTGACTTACTCCCCCACAGTTCCTGGGGGAGGGGCTGCAAGTTACAAACTTCAACCAGTTTTTACATATAATAATGGTTATTGGGAAGTGTACAGACGTTTTCAGGGGGATTTTTTTGGTTTTGGGGGTAGGGTTGAGGGAGGGGGCTATGTGGGAGGATCTTTCCTTGGAGAAATATGCCATGGGGGAAAAAATTCAATGAAAAGGGCGCAGGACGAATCTGGTCACGTTAGAAAAAAACGTCAAATTCAGAGCTTAATATACAATGCTGGGTGTTCGGAGCCTCTCTATTATGGAGTATAATTTGAAAATAACACAACTATACGAGCGATAAAACATATATACCACAACCATAACTCAACTAACGAAAGAACTGCTAAGAGATAACACAACTATAAAGCGAAAACAGGTGAAAACTAACGGGAAAATAAACGAACTAAGAGGTGGAAGGGGCCCAGAGAAAAAATATAATCATTTTTCAATTTTGAGCCTAACTTCCGCAAAGGAGTAATAATGTCAGAAGCCCCGAAATACCGAATTATTTTCTTTTCAAACAGTTCGTGGTAAAGAACTGTAGTAAGGGGCGACCCGGCTCAATAGTAAACGGAACTCTAGAAAACGGAATTTTGATGCTAAAAGATACATCAAAAGAATCGAATTTTCACGCTGATTCTAAATATATAAGTTCCAATTAATTTAGTCTTTGTCATCAAAAGTTACGAGCCTGAGAAAATTTGCCCTATTTTGGAAAAAAGGGGGAAACATCCCCTAAAAGTCATAGAATCTTAACAAAAATCACACTATCGCATTCGGCATATCAGAGAACTCTATAGCAAAAATTTCAAGCTCCTATCTAAAAAAATGTGGAATTTCATATTTTTTGCCAGAAGACAAATCCGGGTGCGTGTTTATTTGTTTGTTTGTTGTTGTTTTTTTCTTTTCCCCAGGGGTCATCGTATCGACCAGGTGGTCTTAGAGTGTCGCAAGAGGGCTCATTCTTACGGAAATGAAAAGTTCTAGTGCCCTTTTTAAGTGACCAAAAAAATTGGAGGGCAAATAGGCCCCCTCCCACGCTAATTTTTTTCCAAAAGTCAACAGATTAAAATTTTAAGATAGCCATTTTGTTCCGCATAGTCGAAAACCATAATAACTATGTCTTTGGGAATGACTTACTCCCCCACAATTCCTGGGGGAGGGGCTGCAAGTTACAAACTTTGACCAGTGTTTACATATAGTAATGGTTATTGGGAAGTGTACAGACGTTTTAGCCAAAAAAAATTAATATACTAATTTCATTTCAATAATTTATGTGCGGAGAGCCAAAATCAAACATGCATTAATTCAAAAACGTTCAGAAATTAAATAAAAAAAACTAGTTTTTTTAACTGAAAGTAAGGAGCGACATTTAAACTTAAAACGAACAGAAATTACTCCGTATATGAAATGGGTTGTCCCCTCCGCAGTCCCTCGCTCTTTACGCTAAAGTTTGACTCTTTGCCACAATTCTACTTTTTAAAACAATTAAAAACTTTAGCGTAAAGAGCGAGGGACTGCGGAGGGGACAACCCATTTCATATACGGAGTAATTTCTGTTCGTTTTAAGTTTTAATGTCGCTCCTTACTTTCAGTTAAAAAAACTAGTTTTTTTTTATTTAATTTCTGACAGGAGTCAAATTTCGCTTGAGCAGCAGATTTTTTCGCACCTGCTTTGTTGATTTGTCCGAGCTAGGCTCGGACAAATCAAATTTCGTGTTAGCAGCTGTTTTTTTGCCCGCTTTTCTGATAATTAGTTTTTAAAAGACTATGACTACCCCATGTTTTACGGATGAAATAGTGCCAAAGATTGTGCCCTTTGGCCATCCAGCTGGGGCCTAACGAAAAGCAGTCCGTGCACGATCGTTTGGGATGTGGTTATAAGAAAGGATTTAAAAGACATTAGAAAGGATAAAGAGCGGAGCTGTGGTAGAGATAGAGCGAAGGAGAAGAGGAAGCGAAGATTGTGGTAGATGAGTAGAGTGAACAGTTGTGTTAACCTCTGGCGACCTTGAGACTGTTGAAGCTGTGTTATAATGTGGTCGGATCTTGCCTGGGTTGCAAGAAGGTTTTTCTTTGCCTGCTTATATTACCAAATAGACTACTAAAGCTAGATTCTCACGAATCGAATTCGTGGGACAGCCAGATTGTTTTGCCGGTTTCCTGTAATTTTTTTTTTCTTTTTAAGAGTAGCCTATTAAAGCTATTGTCTGGTAAGAGGGAATTTTTTTGCTGCAACAGGGTGCTGCAGGTGGTGTAACAGGGTGCAGCAGGTGTTGCAACAGGGTGCAGCTTGATAGATTCAACAGGATTGTTTTTGTATGCTTCTTTGACTAAGTGTTTTTAAAAGAATTATTAAAACTTGTCCCTTACCAGAATCCCCCCTGCTTTTCTGACAAGCTATATTTTTGAAGAATATATAAATTGGTCTCTGATACGAGTCGAATATCGCATGGGGCAGCCGGATTTTTGTTTCTTACCTGCTTTTCTTAAACTTAAGACTTAAAAGGCATGATTTGAAAGGGAGTAAAATTTCATCTGGGCAGAAGGAGTTGTTTTGCCTACTTTTCAAATCCAGTATTTTTAAAAGCCTTATTAGAGCTAGATTCTTAAGCCCTGTCTACATTTGGTGTTATCTGGAAAATCTGCACGGGAAAACTGGTAATCTGGATACTGTAGACCGCTACTACTGTTCCAATTTCCTGTTTCTGAGTGCGACAAAAACAAGCCAATAAATGGGCCAGCCTGCCAAAAAATAGGAATAAGAACTGAAGCCAGACCAGGGCGCTTCGTATCGAAGGAGCTGCCGTAAAAACTTTGAAAAGGGCTCATTTGATTAGAAATTGAAAGGGCTAGTGGCCTTTTTAATTGTTGAAAGTGATTGGAGGACAACTAACAGGATTAGTTGCCATCCAATCCAATCACTTCGACTTTTTAATAGTTGAAAGTGATTGGAAGGCAAATAACCCCTCTTTCCACGCCCACCATTTCCCCAAACACATCCAATTAACATTTTGAGATAGCCATTTTGTTCAACGTAATTGAAAGGTCCGGAAATTATGTCTTTGAGGATGACATCTCCCCTGCAGCTTTCAGGGCAAGGGTTATAAGTTATGCCCTGGGGGCATGTAAGGTATTATATAGAAAGGTTGGTCGTACAAACTTCGGAGGGGGCTCATTGGATTGGTGATCAGAAGTTCAAAGTGCGCTTTTTAAAGTTGAGAATGATGGGAGGGTGGATACCCCCCCCCCCCCACACACACACCTTGTATTTTCCTGAAGTGCATCTGATAGAAATCTTGAGATGGCTATTTGTTGTCGTAGAAACTTCGAAAAGGGCTTCTTCTATCGGAAATTGGAAGGACTAGTGCCCTTTTTAATAGTCGAAAGTATTTAGAGGGCACTAACTCCCGTCCCACGCTCACAATTTCCCCAAAGACGTCCAATAAAAATTTTCAGATAGCGATTTTGTTCAACATGATTGAAAGGTCCAGAAACTATGTATTTCAGGATGACAACAATTTCAGGATGATGTTCAGACTATCAAAAGGACATATCACCAATGTCATAGGAACGGCTAATTGTGTTAAGTTGAATCATCTAGGACAGTATATTAATAATTCTACCAGTGATATCAATACGACTACAGTACCTTCTTTTACAATTATGCCTAGGGGTATGAAGGCGAAATATTCAATCAATTTTGAGGGGGGGGGGGTGAACTGAATCAAAACGTGCCGCCTGTGTTTAGGTTGCCAAAGGGGTGTAACAGCAATATCTTTGGAACAGTTTTGGTGTGTGAAGTTAAAACTAACAGAGCTTGTGAGGGATGTTGAACTAGTCAAAATAAAATATTTTCAACCTATTACAACTGTTTCTACTCACACTCCTACTACCGTTACTATTATAACTACTTCTATTACTACTACTGCTACTAAATCTTAGGCTACTGCAATTAATGAAACATAAAATCGTGAAAAAAAAAGAAAACGAGTATAATAACGTGGTCTCAGAAATTATTTACTGTAATTAATACTGCTAATACTTCTTCTACTGCTATTACAGCCAAGGATATTAAAGTGAAAATTTTGGGATTTATAGTAACTAAATGGAACCAAATCAAAACACACTATGCCAACACAGGTTGTCAAGCGAACCCATCAGAAATGCTTCAAGAGCGGTTGATGGTTTTAAGCTGAAACCTTCAGCGTGTGTTGACGGAGATGTAGAAGAAACCAAAGATGCTATGCGCATACTTCCGCTAATGCTGCTACAACTATTGCTATTGTCAAATCTAAGGGCATTAAGGTGAAGCTTTTAAAGAACATTTAGGCGGATATTAAACTAAATCAAAACAAACTATGAGCATGTGGATTTTCAAAAAGTTGACACAGCAATATCTAAAGAACAAATTATGTTATTAAGTTAGACCTTTAAGGATAAGTTTTAGGGATTTTGAGCTAGCCAGAAGGCACTGTGTGTATACTATTAATACTACCACTACAGTTACTTTGACTAATGACTTTAAGGGTCTTATGGTGAAACTTTTAGGAAAAAATTTGGAGGAGTTTCAATTAGACGAAAAAACTATCAAAACTAAAAGTTCTGATACCTTTTTAAGGGTAAAAAGAGATTGGAGGGCAGGCAGCGCTTCTCTCAAGCTCATTCATTTTCCAAACACATCCAGTCAAAATTTTTAGACAGCCATTTTATTCACAATAGTAGAATGGTGCAGCAACTATGTCTTTAGGGATATTGGGTATACCAACTCCCCACAATCGTGCAATCGGCCCATTATACTTTGAAACTAAATGCTGGTTTCAACTAAATCAAAAGGCATTTTGTTTATGGTTGCCAAGAAAACACCTCAGCAATGCATCGAGACCTACTGGGAGGATTAAATTAAAACTTTTGGGCTGATGCTATTATTTAAATCAATAAAAAGAGTGTAAGTGTAACCAGGTTGTCAAAGAACATGGATAGAATCTTTTGGGAATGATAACCATGGATTCTTATAGGAGAAAATTGAAACGATATAAAAACATCATTATTTTCCATGAAAAAGACTATGTCAATAAAAAACTAACAAAAATTAATTGAATTTTTTTCACAAAACAAGTTTTTCAAAGAAGAGTAAAGAGCTCCATTAAGCCGAAAATGAGCGGAAATAAAGTCAAATAATCTTCCAAGCGTAAAACTACGACAGATCACCTTCAATAAATAAATGAAACTCAAATCAAACAGAAATTACAATAAGTAGCCGAGTTAAACTAGAAATGAGCGAAAATAACATTAGTACGGCTTGTAAACCCCATGCCCTCTCAAGACCAGAACATAATTTGCGCTTTACTGAAAATAAAACCCGTTTTGGGTTACACTTTTTAAACTTCCATAAATACGAAAATCAAAACTTTAAGGAATAAATGTCAGTATCAAACAGTTCGTGGTAACGAACTATAGTAAGGAGCGACCCGGCTCAATAGTAACCAAAACTCTAAAAAATTGAATTTTGATATCAATAGCTAAATCAAAAGAATTGCATTTTAATGCTGATTTTAAATAAACAAGTTTCATCAAGTTTAGTCTTACCCATCAAAAGTTATGAGCCTGAGAAAATTTGCCTTATTTAGGAAAATAAGGGGAAACACCCCCTAAAAGTCGTAGGATCTTAACAAAAATGACACCATCAGATTCAGCGTATCAGAGAACCCTATTGTAGAAGTTTCAAGCTCCTATCTACAAAAATGTGGAATTTCGTATTTTTTGCCAGAAGACAAATCACGGGTGCGTGTTTATTTTTTTTTTCCCAGGGGTCATCGTATCAACCAAGTGGTCCTAGAATGTCGCAAGAGGGCCCATTCTAACGGAAATGAAAAGTTCTAGTGCACTTTTTAAATGACCACAAAAATTGGAGGGCATCTAGGCCCCCTCCCACGCTCATTTTTTTCCCAAAGTCAACGGATCAAAATTTTGAGATAGCCATTTTGTTCAGCATAGTCGAAAACCATAAGAACTATGTCTTTGGGGATGACTTACTCCCCCACAATCCCTGGGGGAGGGGCTGCAAGTTACAAACTTTGACCAGTGTTTACATATAGTAATGGTTATTGGGAAGTGTACAGACGTTTCAGGGGGATTTTATTTTGTTTGGGGGTGGGGCTGGGGAGAGGGGGCTATTTTGGAGGTTCTTTCCTTGGAGGAATCTGTCATGGGGGAAGAAAAATTCAATGACAAGGGCGCAGGATTCTCTAGCATTACTATAAGGAAACAATGAAAAATAAACATGAAAATGTTTTTTCAAATGAAAGGAAGAAGTAGCATTGAAACTTAAAACGAACAGAGATTATTACGCATATGAGGGGTTCTAAAAATACTTTAGCATAAAGAGCGAGGTATTTAGGAGGAGATAAATACCTTGCTCTTTATGCTAAAGTATTTTTTAGCAATTTCAACTATTTATTCTACGGCCTTTCTGATTCAGGGATCATTCTTAAAGAATTGGGACAAGACTTACGATTTAGTGTAAAGAGCGAGGTATTAACGAGGGTACAAACCCCCTCGTATACACAATAAAAATATAAGGTTATGAAAGTTTGTTACGTAAGTTAATTCTTAAGTTACGTGTATTTTTTACTAATAAAAACGCTCGTTAAAAATTAAAAGTTCTAGTTGCCTTTTTAAGTAACCGAAAAATTGGAGGGCAACTAGGCCTCCTTCTCCACCCCTTATTTCTCAAAATCATCTCATCAAAACTAAGAGAAAGCCATTTAGCCAAAAAAAGAATTAATATACAAATTTCATTTTAATAATTTATGTGCGGAGAGCCAAAACCAAACATGCATTAATTCAAAAACGTTCAGAAATTAAAAAAAACTAATTTTTTTTAGCTGAAAGTAAGGAGCGACATTAAAACTTAAAACGAACAGAAATTACTCCGTATATGAAATGAGGTGTCCCCTCCGCAATCCCTCGCTCTTTACGCTAAAGTTTGACTCTTTGCCACAATTCTACTTTTTAAAACAATTAAGAGCTTTAGCGTAAAGAGTAAGGGATTGCAGAGGGGACAACTCATTTCATATACGGAGTAATCTCTGTTCGTTTTAAGTTTTAATGTCGCTCCTTACTTTCAGCTAAAAAAATTAGTTTTTTTATTTAATATCTCAATGAAACTGACAATCCACCGTTACTCGTTTTTTTTCAGTAAAGCGCAAATTATTAAGGCGCTTTTTATAGCGCGCCTTATTAGGGATGTTTCTAAACGCGTTTTAGAATGGACCTGGCCTGATTGGCTTTTGGAAAAGTGTTTAGCCTCCACTGCCAATTTTTTATTTATTTGTTTTTTTTTTGTATGAATTCTTACGTTGAAAAATATCCTTGTGGCAGCTAAGTTTTGCGTCTCTTAAGTTTTGATGCTTAAACATACAAAAATATATAACAATATATAAATATAAGCTTCTTCAAATTAGATTGTTAGTCTTTGATCTTCACTAAATTCGAAAATTATAATCCCAGTGTGAGTTTTGCACGGAGCTGCAAAAATGTACCAATTTTGAAAAATTCTAATTACAAGCAATGCAAATTTACGTTTGCAGCCTGAGTTGATTTTTTTTTCAATTTGTTATTTTATTGGATTACCAAGTGATAATAATTGGGGATATTATTATTTGCAAACAAATCTGTTTTCGTAGGTGCACTGTATAAGCTTGAAAAGAAAGCAACACTCCATTCTGAATCCGCAACTTTTGCGTAATTCACAAAATGTGTATTATTTGGAAACTAATACATTAGAAAAATAGGAAAAAATCGTAAATTAAATTCTGGACGAAAGAGGCCTTTATGTGCATCTGTGCAGTCATACAATTTTTGGTAGTAGTGGCGGTTATGTTGTTTTTGATAGAAGCGGGGTTCCAAATTAAAAAAAAAAGCATGGGTGAGAAATAAAGAAAAAATAAATTGAAAAGATATGGCAACAAAAACAAATGAAACTGTAGCTTCCCTTCGAAGGTGCTCCATGAGAATCAATGCATTGCTAATGTTTGAATTTTTACGGACAAGCACTATTAAATTTAACTTACTAAGCACTATTAAGTTTGATTATTAAGTTTTAAGCACTATTAAGCACTAACTTAAACACTATTAAGTTTGGTTTATTTGTTTTCACGGTTCCTATTTCATAATTCTTCACTTCTTAATTTTTAAACAGCCACAAAGATGTTGGGAAACCGTTGTGTTCGGGTGTGAATGGACCTAATAGGGGCCCATGTGGTGGGGTAAAGAATTTTTTGTTTCGATATCGTGGGTACTTTAGTTCTGGCTTTTGAAAGCAGTTATGTGAAAATGGTTTGCCAGTAGTTAAGTTTCCAAACTTTAAATGTCTTTTAAAGTTGCTCACGTGGAAAAATCCTCAAAGGTAAGTGGGTGTAAAAAAGATGATACATTTTTTTTTGGCTTTTTAAAACGTTAATTTCCCGACATATTCCTTGGTGTACAAGGCTCGGCGCTGCTAATCAAACAGCTCTTGGTAACGAACTGTTTGATAACATTAAGTTTAGTCCTATCCATCAAAAGTTAAGAGCCTGAGAAAATTTGCCTTGTTTTCGAAAAAAAGGGGCAACGCCACCTATAAGTCATAGAATCTTAATGAAAATCACACCGTCAGATTTCAGCGTATCAAAGAACCTTACTGTAGCAGTTTCAAGCTTCTATCTGTGCAAATGTTGAACTGTATTTTTTGTCAGAAGAAAGATCACGGATGCGTGTTTGTTGTTTTTTTCCCAGTGGTGATCGTATCGACCCAGTGGTCCTAGAATTTCGCGAGAGGGCTCATTCGAACGGAAATTAAAAGTTCTAGTGTCCTTTTTAAGTGACTATAAAAAATTGGAGGGCAACTAGGCCCCCTCTCACGCTCATTTTTTTCCAAAGTCACCTGATCAAAATTTTGAGATAGCCATTTTTTTCAGCATAGTTGAAATATATATCAACTATGTCTTTGAGGACGACTTATTTCCCCACAGCTCCCAGGGGAAGGGCTGCAAGTTATGAACTTCGCCATTTGTTTACATATAGTATTTGTTATTGATAAGTATACAGACGTTTTCAGGGGGATTTTTCTGGTGGGCATTATTTAAAAAAACGATTAGAAATTAATTAAAAAAAATTTTTTTTTCTACTGAAAGTAAAGAGTAACATTAAAACTTAAAACAAACAGAAACTATTGCGTATATGAGGATGTTCGTCCCCTCGGCAGTACTTCGGTGTTTACGCTGTTTTCTCATTGTTTTTCTAAATGATGCTGGAAAATCCAACGCTCTCTTCATGGAAATTCTCTTCCTCCATGATAAATTCCTCCATTGAAAGATCCTACCACGCGATCCTCTCCCCCCGGCTCCCCCACCAGAAAAATACCCCCTGAAAACATCTGTATGCTTCTCAATAACCAATACTATATGTAAACAATGGGCAAAGTTCATAACTTGAAACTCTTCCCCTGGGGACTGTGGGGGACTAAGTCTTCCTCAAAGACATAGTTATTAGATTTTTCGACTATGCTGAACGAAATGGCTATCTCAAAATTTGGTCTGGTGACTTTGGGAAAAAATGAGCGTGGAAAGGGGCCTAGCTGCCCTCCAATTTTTTTGGTCACTTAAACAGGACACTAGAACTTTTAATTTTCGTTAGAATAAGCCCTCTCGCGGTATTGTAGGACCACTGGGTCGATATGATCACCCCTGGGAAAAAAATGAATACACACATCTGTGATTTTTTTCTGGCAAAAAATAGAAAATTCCACATTTTTGCAGATAGGAATTCGAAACCTCTATAGTAAGGTTCTCTAATACGCTGGATGTGAGGGTGGGATTTTTATTGAGGCTGTTTCCACCTATTTTCTAAAATAAGGCGAGTTTTATCTAGCTCGTAACTTTTGATGGTTTAGACTAAACTTGATGAAACTCACTTATTCAAAATTAGCATAAAAATCCGATTCTTTCGATGTATCTATTGGTATCAAAATTCCGTTTATTAGAGTTTTGGTTACTATTGAGCCGGGTCGCTCCTTACTGACAGTTCGTCATCACCAACTGTTTGATACCTAACAAGGAAAATAAGCATGACTCTAACGGACGTTAGTAAGATTTTGCCTCATTTCGATGTTTTGACATATATCTAACATTGACATCGCCTTAAGAATGGCTCTTAGTGTGCCTGCTACAAACTGCACATTTTGGGGCAGACTTCATTGCTCTTATGGACATTGAGCTGTGCTAAAACTTCAGCCTATATTATCACATTGAATTTGTTATTCTATTTTTTTTTAACCATCTAAGCATGGAGATGCTCCCTTCTGAAGTAGCAGTAGGCAATGTAAAAACAGTTCAAAAAATAGGCTTTTTTGGGGGAAAATGTAAATTCCCATTTCTGAAGATATGACACAGAGAAAGAAGGTCTCTCCGTTATCGGAGATTTTCCCATTTATTGCGCCAAAGTTCCAGCAATTGAAGCGATTCTTGTCGGGTAGAATGTCGCCTGATAGCAAAAACCCAAACTCCAATGCCACGGTCTTTGGATAAACAATCATGACCTTATGAGGGTCAATGATGCTGAAATTGCAAAAGAAAATTCTGCTCTAGTTCAAAACGTAGTTAACTGTGATACCTAGACCTAGAAGAAGGAATAAACAAAGAGGGTCTATAATGAGTAAGCAGATCAGAATCGATCAGATGCACACTCCTTCACCTGTTGTCATTGTCCGAATCATCTGGAATCCTACCTAAAGGATTGGCAAGACGCCGAGCTTTGGTGAAAATAGAAGCGAAAGCTGGAGCAGCATTTTCTTCATGTGAATCTTTACATGCGAAGTCAAATTGCTGTTAACCACCTGATGAGTCTTGCACAAGGAAAGTGTCAAGCTGAAAGGGTTTTTAGTCACGAGCTGACCTATCAAAAACTGTGATTGACTCTGATATCCAGCAACTGTGACACTTTCTAATATTTCTGTATTGCTAATTTCTTGAAGAAATCGAATAGTACGTAGAGTAGGTCCATAAAGGTCATGAAAATGTGCTACTGAATCGGTGCGCTCGGCCCATCTTCTTTTGCCGAGTCCAGTGAGATTTTTTTTACGTTAATCTGGAGTAAGCTCTATAATTTTTTTTTATGATTCTTGACTCTGGGTGGCAAAGCGTCTTTTAAATGGTGAGATAAGTTGTATTATCTGACCTTGAATGCAACAGTTTAGTTTCGAATTATAAGCCATTCCCTTTTACTATTTTTTGAAAAATGGTTTAGGCCTTGCGCTAGAGTGGTGCTGAAATCGTTTTGGAATATAACAGATTCTGCAGCAATCGGAAAAATAATAGTGCTCCTTTTGTGGACAGCCCCTATTAAATTTTTCCCCAGGAGAAATATAATTTTTTTTTCCTATTTTAGAAGTGGCCCTATCAAACAAGGAAAGTGTCGCGTCTTTCATGGAATCTGTGAAGAATTTCCATCCATTGCTGTGGTTGGAATAGGGCCCAAATCGCTTGCTTATAATGAGCTTGAGCTTGTTGATGAGAAGAAAGAAGCTGTAAGGGCAGCGGCAGCAGGTACTGAAGAATTGCTTTACCGTTAATATCTTTAATAACACTAAGTATTATTTTCACGGTATTTGCAAAAAAACTCGCCAGGCTCTGCCGAAAACCAATAGAAAATCTTCTTTCTTGACAGTCTTAATTTTGATATAAGTTTTTTATCCGCTAGAAGTTCTTATTCAGTATTTTATCTCGAGAAAAAAAATTCAGGTTGTTGTTTTTCTATAAACTGAAATTCAGTAATTGATGAAAAATTGAAGCATCCAAGATGAAAGGATAGCGCGTAAATTCTAATTCTTGTCCATATGTTTTGTTTTCTAATCATTTACGCTTATGTATATACGTGAGCGTACAGGGTTAGGGGTTTTTCGAGCTAAACCTTAAATTTTAATAAACTGTAAAATTTCTATTTTCCAAATATTTTCGATTAAAATTCTTTTATTATAAATATTACAATAGCGATGTTCTTGGTGATTCGCCAATACGTGCTAATTTCATTGGACTGTACAAAGGTGGGGAGACAAGTGAAGCTTAAATCAAGTTAGCCATATCCCTTTTAGCTTTTATATTTTATCTGTCCTTAAAATCTGATTCTTCCCAGTTGGCGTTCATTAAGTTGATGCTGGAGATTAGTAATGCATTAGATAGTGCTCAGCATACTTTAGGTATATTTCGGATAAGGACAGCTTTCAATTATCCGTTTGCAACCGAAATCCACTTACTAAATAAAAGGGCTTAGAAAATTGTTTTTCCGACACCTGAATTTCCTCAATATTCACCTCTAACGCTTTTGGAAAAATGGATCTACTGTTTAATTCAGCCGTACGCGGTAAATAGTTTGGCTTCCTTTTACTACTAAATCGCGGCAAGTCATAAATTCGTCTGGAATTTAACCGTTTTAATTTCACTTATACAACTGTAAAGTTTTAGCTTCTGTCTGGATTCCAGAAGGCGCTTCTTTGGCCCTCTGGGAATATGAAGACTTCAAAGAGAAGAAGAAGAATAAACCATATGTTGATCTCTGCCTTTTCGGACCTTCTAATGGTTGTCCAGAGTCCAGAATGCCACCGCATCTGAAATTCACATTTCCCTTTAATTCATTATTCCTCTTTTTAGTTGGAAGCAAAGCACTTCGCGAAGCAGGGTCCCGTCTTGTTGAGCTCGATCCTTGTTCAGACGAAGAAGCAGTAGCAGAAGGCGCTTCTTTGGCCCTCTGGGAATATGAAGACTTTAAAGAGAAGAAGAAGCATAAACCATATGTTGATCTCTGCCTTTTCGGACCTTCTAATGGGTGAGCCTTCTTAAGTTGTGTGCTATAACACATGGAATCAACAAACGGGGGCACTTATTTAATAATACCCTCATATAGGCAGGTCTAGTCCTTCCTAAGATTTGTTTAAAAGAAATATCGATTTTGAGTTTGAAAACAAACTTTTTGGTTTTTTGACTTCCCTTACTAAAATCCTTTTGATGCATCCTTGAGAATTACGCCTATGTGTACTTGTTGTTTCCTTGTCTTTCCCTGAACATATACCTGAACATACCTGAACATAGTTTGAGCTTTAGACTTGGTACGTACATAAGATTATTTTTTGGAGGAGTTGGGCCCATAAAATGCAAGAACTTTTTCTCTTTTTTTTGGGGGGGGGGGTTAATATTGAAAAAGATTAATGAAATAATTTATCAAAAAAATTGTTTGATAATTTGAATAGGCTTAAAAAGTGTTTAGAAATTCAATTTTTTTTTTCGAATTTTCTTAATTTTATAGTTTGAGAATTTTTGAATATTAGAAAGATTGTTTCGAATCGAAGATTCAAATTTTAGATCTGATTTAGCTTCATATTTTTAGATCCAAATTGCCCCTCTAATCAAAGGAGCTCCATCCAATCCAAAGTTTATTCGATATCCGTTCGATAAAAACTTCATATGTCCCGGGGCATAAATTACAACCCTTGCCCATGGGCTCTGGGGGATTGTGCCCACCCTAAAGGCATTGTTATATGATTTTTAGACTATTGGCAATAAAATTGCTGTCTCACAATTTCAATTGAATGCGTTTCGGAAAGAGGATGTCAGGGAGGAGGGTGGGGCTAGTTGCTCTCCATCATGCTTGACTCTCAAAAGGGAACTTTAACTATACATTTCTAATCAAATGAGCCTTTTCTAAAGTTCCACGACCACCCTTTCCATAAAAAAAAACTTATATACCCCTGGGGTACAATTTAAAACCCCTATCCCTAGGTTCTGGGTGATTCTGTCAACCGCAAAAGTCTCGTTATATGATCTTTGGACTATTTTTGAATAAATGGCTATCTCGAAATTTCTATCGGATGAATTTGGGGAAAATACGACGGAGAGGGGACTGCCACTGATCACTTTTATTCTTAGAAAGGGCACTAGAACATCTGACCTCCAATCTAATGAGCCCATTCCGGAGTTTATGCGACCACTCTTTCCATATAAATCTTACTTCTGTAAGTAAGATTTACCTCTAAATACTACAGTTCGTTACCACGAACTGTTTGATTATGTTTAAGGTCTCTTTCCCATTGCTCGCTTGCCTCACTGCAAAGGAAAAATACCTCAATTGTGTAGAGCCATTACCCACAGGAACCATAGATAATAAGGAACTCCAATAAAAACAATATGAAATCAAATTAAGTATGAAAAACAACTCGAAATATTTTGCTATTATACGTTTACCGAATGAATTTGCTTATTTAGTTTTTTTTCTTGCAAATTATGTTTTTGTTTTTGAAAATCTTGGATTAAAGAAACAGCATAACAACTAGAATCATTTTGCTTTAAATGTTTACCGATTTAATTTTGACTTTTTTTTTTTTTGCTTTTCCTTAATCCTACACAATATGTTTATGTTCTTGAAGACCGTAGGTAATATGGAGCCACATTTGAAGCAATACAAAGTCACATAAAGAACAAAAACGATCTTTTTCTGCTTTTATACAGAGTCTAAATTCTGAAAAAAAAAACACGAAACAAAATTAGTTGGAAACTAATAACGAGTTTGTTTGAAAACACGTGCTTGTTTTTTGTTGTTTTTTTTTTTTAGGAAAAGTTGAGAATTCATTTTTTAATCAAGAATATCTCCAAATGCAGTTATGAGGTTTTCGATAATAACAGGCTCTAAATTTAAAAAAAAGGACATGGGTAAAAAAATATCATAAAAGAAACAAAAAAATATGGCACTGGATAGTTTATGACGTCTTAGCTTTCCTTTGAATCAAACAGTTCGTGGTAACTGTAGTAAGGAGCGACCCGGCTCAATAGTAACCAAAACTCTAAAAAATGGAATTTTGATACCAATAGCTACATCAAAAGAGTCGCATTTTAATGCCGATTTTAAATATATAAGTTTCATCAAGTTTAGTCTTACCCAGCAAAAGTTACGAGCTTGAGAAATTTTGCCTTATTTTAGAAAATAGGGAGAAACAACCCCTAAAAGTCATAGAATCTTAAAGAAAATCACACCATCAGATTCAGAGTATCAGAGTACCCTGTTGTACAAGTTTCTAGCTCCTATCTACAAAAATGTGGAATTTTGCGTTTTTTGCCAGAAAGCAGATCACGGATGCGTGTTTATTTTATTTTTTTTTCTTTTTTTTTCAGGGGTAATCGTATCGACCAAGTGGTCCTAGAATCTTCTGGGAGGGCTCATTCTAACGGAAATGAAAAATGTTAGTGCCCTTTTTTAGTAACAAAAAAGCTTGGAGGGCACCTAGGCCCCCTCTCACGCTAATTATCTTCCCAAAGTCACCAGATCAAAATTTTGAGATAGCCATTTTATTCAGCGTAGTCGAAAAACCTTATAACTATGTCTTCGGAGACGACTTACTCCCCCACAGTCCCCGTGGGACGGGCTACATGTTACAAACTTTGACCAATGATTACATGTAGTAATAGTTATTTGTAAGTGTACAAACGTTTTCAGGGGAATTTTTGGTTGCGGGGGGGGGGGGGGGGTTGAGAAGAGGGGAAATGCTGGGGGAACTTTCCATCGAGGAATTTATTATGGAGGAAGAAAATTTCCATGAAGGGAGCGCAGGATTTTCTAGCATTATTTAAAAAAAAAATGAAAAAATGAATATGAATAGTTTTTTCAACTGAAAGTAAGGAGCAGAATTAAAACTTAAAACGAACAGAGATTATGACGCATATGATGGGCTCACCTCCTCCTAATACCTCGCTCTTTACGCTAAAGTATTTTTAGTATTTTCAACTATTTATTCTACGACCTTTGTGATTCAGGGGTCATTCTTAAGAAATTGGGACAAAATTTAAGCTTAAGTGTAAAGAGCGAGGTACTGACGAAAGGGTGAACCCCCTCATATACGTAATAGAAACATGAGAATACAGAAGTTCATTACGTAAGCTAATTTATGAGTTATGTATATCTTTTACTAATAAAAACATTTGCGAAAATTTAAAAGTTCTTGTTGCCTTTCTAAGTAACCAAAAAATCGGAGGGCAACTAGGCCTCCTCCCCCGCTCCCTTTTTTCACAAAACCATTCGATCAGAACTATGAGAAAGCCATTTAGCAAAAAAAAAAATGCAAATTTCATTTTAATTATTCCTCTGCGGAGAGCCAAAATCAAACATTCATTGATCCAAAAACATTAAGAAATTAAATAAAAAAATAAGTTTTTTTAAACGGAAAGTAAGGAGCGACATTAAAACTTAAAACCAACAGAAATTACTTACAACTGCTTCCTCATCAACCTCTCGCTCTTTACGCTAAAGTTTTTTACTGTTTTAAAAAGTAGAGTTAAGAGAAAAAGTAAAACTTTAGCGCAAAGAGCAGGGCGTTGATGAGGAAGCAGCGCCTTTCACATACGAAATAATTTCTGTTGGTTTTCAGTTTTAATGTCGCTCCTTACTTTCCATTAAAAAAACTTGTTTTTTCTTATTTAATATGTATAAGGCCTTCAACATAAATGCATACTAGTAGTCCTATGGGTAATGGCTCTATACAATCGAGGCATTTTTCCTTTCCAGTGAGGCAAGCGAGCATTGGGAAAGAGGCCTTAAACATAATATGTAAAAGGCCTTAAACATAAATATATACTAGTAGTCCTGAGGGTAATGGCTTTATACAATTGACGTATTTTTCCTTTCCAGTGAGGCAAGCGAGCAATGGGAAAGAGGCCTTAAACTTGGATCTGGTCAGAATCTGGCAAGATGGCTAATGGAAACTCCAGCTAACCATATGACTCCAACTATATTTGCCAAGGTAACTTTTTCACTTCACCTGTCTTCAATTTCTTTGATCCTGAACTAGTGGACAACTTGAGTTATGTGTTCTGTCTATTTTACTTTGACTTGGTTTAACTGAATCACCATGCCCAGATAGTGTCAGGAGAGTCCGCGTCAGCCAGATTTCCGGAGTAATTAGTAGTAGAGCATCCAACAGTGGAAAGTCCTTCTGATCAGCGGTGGTTTTAGAGGAGGGACAGAGGAGGCACTAACCCCGGGCGCATAAATTTTAGGGGCGCCAAATTTGAAATAAATAATCGAACGAGTATAATCATGTTGTATTTTTGAAATTTTATTTTATTAAAATAAACTAGAGGGCGCAGTTAATAAATGAAAATAATTAATAAAGTATTAATTAATCAATAAAGTATAAATAAACTAAAGAAATTTAGAAATTAATGAAATAATTAATAATAATTAAATGATTTAAATAATAAATTGAAAATGGATAGATATAGATATAGATGTTTTATTTTAGCCCACCATCAGAACAACAACATGGCGGAGTATAAAGAAAAAAAGTAAAAAGGAAAAAGAAAAAGGCGAAAAACAATACTTCAAGATTAAACGATTAGATTACATTCACGATATACATTCATAGCTCGTATATGACGTGCAACGGCAGGAAATCATAATGGTGCTCAAGGGCACCTTTTCTAGCATTAGTTTCCTGTTCTGCCATAGCTTCACGGGGATCTGGAATTTTATTCAAAATTTTTTAATTCAAAAGAAAAAAAAATTTATTCAAGAGAAATGAGTTTCTCTCGAGTAGCGGTATGCGCATCAAAAACTTCAAATATCTACAAAACACGGACCTAACTTTTAGTCTCTCTGTTTCTGTGAACCATTCCCAAAGCGGGGAAAAGTAAAGGACATGTGGTAATGCTACTGCTCTGTACATCCTCGCCAAAATTTGCCGATTGTAAGAATACTTCAGCGGGACTAGTTTAGCATAGCTCACTCACAGGTTAGACACAAGGGTATCAAAGAAAAGAGTTCTTGTAGTTTTCTTATCTCGGCCGTACGGATGACCTAAATATTTGAGTGAAGAAGACGGTGCGTTAATAGCACCATCTATGGATACAGTTGGTGCTGGTGCCTCTTGTTTCGCAGAGCTGAAAACCAGAAATTCAGTTTTCTGGCCTTTAACTTGTAGACCAATAACACTATAACCAGATACAAGCTCATCTAAGTTATCCTGCAGTACACTCAATGAGAAACTCAACATAAGTAAATCATCAGCATAGCTTATTAAACTCAAATCACAAGTATCAAATCCTAGCCCGCCAGAAATTTTAACGTGTTAAATAATATCGGACTTAAGAGGGAACCTTGTCGAAGTCCTCTCTTTAGTTTAACTGGCTCACTGAGTTTTTCAAGCCCAAGTTTCACTCTTATATAGTTATTAGAGTACCAAAATGATAACATAGCTACTATATGGGTGTTCACACCGGCATCTAGCAAGGTGTGGAACACATCAGACTGGGTTACTGAATCAAATGCAGCGGAAATGTCAACACTACAATGTACGGATAACTCAAGTGAATCAGCCTTGGCAAGAATGCGCTTTAGAAGTCTATGGGATAGAAGTCTGTAGAAGTATCATACACTTCGATATAAATTCGCGAAGGACCAATTTAATAAAATATAAATTATGAAGTAACCAATTGAAAATAATTTGGTTAGTAATGAAAATTGTGTTTCAATTCTGCCAGAAAATTTTAAGGGAGAAAGGGGGGGGGGCTAATTAACATTTTTCCCGGGCGCAAGAGAGGCCAGAATTGTCACTGAATTTCTTGTTGCTTTTGCTTTACAGGAAATTTGCCCTTCCTCATAGATCTTCGAATTAGGTTGACTGGGCTTAGGCCGAACAACATATTGTGTCCTACGTCCTTTGCTGAATCCTGACCTGAAACAAGAGGAAGAAATGAAAAAGTGAAAAAGAAAGAAGAGCCTGTGTAGTATATATATAATTAATGTGTGTAATAAATGTATAAGCGTTGTAATTTATGAAAATGAAGGGAGGCAAATGAAGGAAAGTGAGCTGGGAAAATTTGTTAAACAAAGAGAAAATCAAAATGTAAAAAAAAAATTAAAACTAATTTGGATCAACTCCAACAGCGATGAAGCAAATAAAAAATAGGGTGAATAACAAAAGGACGCAAAATTAGGGTCAAAATGAAAAAATGGAAAAAAGGAAAATGAAAAAGTGAAAAAAAGAAGAGCCTGTGTAGTATATATATAACTGATGTGTGCAAGTAATGTATAAGTTTTGTGATATATGAAAAGGAAGTGAGGCAAATGATGGAAAGTGAACTGAGGAAATTAGTTAAGCAAAGAGGAAATCAAAACGTAAAAATAAAATTAAAACTAATTTGGATCAACTCCAACAGCTATGAAGAAAATAAAATATTGGGTGAATAACAAAATGACGCAAAATTAGGGTTAAATATCACTTGTTGCAAAGTATAAAGTCGAAAGCGTATATAATCGTTGCCATGCTCTACAGTCAATACGTCTTCTAATGCTCTACAGGATAAAAAAAAAGAATTTTTCTAGAGAAAATGTTTCTAACTCAGCATATGGTTCGATGCTTATTTTGGTGCATTTAAAAATTCTGGTATATTAGTAGCTGGAATCTGAATTTTACATCTTGCAGGTAATAGAAACATAAATAACAAAAGATTTGGCCATATTATATCTGTTTTTTTTTTCCTGCTAAAATCCTACCCCAGTAATCTTGCATCGTTTTTCTAATATTTTTGTTTTTTGCTTTATCAAAGCTCTAGTTGCTAGAGTTGGAGCTCCCTGATATTAGTCAAAATTATTCCAGTTGAATTGGACATTGAACTCAGAACTTTGACGAAATTCTTAAGTCCCTACACCAATGATCAGGGAAGAATGAGTAAAGATTTTCTTAAACAATACCTGAAAAGTAAGATCAGGGTCCTCAGGTTTTCTTTAACGTTGTTTTCTGTCAAAAATATACGGTCTTAGCTGATAAAAACGGGCATATTGTTTCTTTCTTCGAAATAAAATAAAAAACTGACCGTTTGTTAGTATTTACAGTATGTAAATAGTATATTCACATTTTATGTTCAGGATGCTTAAAAAACGTCTGATAAATCAGGTACCGTAGCAGCTAGAATGGGAACTGTAGGTATTTCTGCGTGCAATAAAAACACATATGGGAATATATTTGTTATTATTTTTTTTTCTGAAATATAAAACGAAAGAAACAAATAAATTATTTTTATTAATAACGAAAAAAAAATATTAAAAAAAAAGAAATAGCGAAAATAGCGACTGAAAATAGCGAATGAACTTCGTTGAAGTAATGATGCTAGGGCTGTTCCAAAGAAGTTTTTTAAAACACATTTATTAGTTTTAATTCTCACATTTTAATGTAAGTTTATATATATATATATATATATATACATATATATATATATACACACACACACGCATATATATATATATATATATATATATATATATGTATATATATATATATATAGATATATATATATATATATATATATATATATATATATATATATATATATATATATATATATATATATATATATATGTATATGTATATATATATATATATATATATATATATATATATATATATATATATATATATATATATATATACATATATATTATATATAAACTTACATTAGAATATGAGAAAATATATGATATATATATATATATATATATATATATATATATATATATATATATATATATATATATATATATATATATATATATATATATATATATATATATATATATATATATATATATATATATATATATATATATATATATACCGCCCTTGGATATTGGGTCGGAATATTCACAGAATTGATTTCCACTATCTTGAAAAGATTTTCCCTATTGTTTCTACTTTGTGTTTATTTGAATAAATATATTTACAGCATGCCTTAGAAATGCTTGGTAAATCAGGCATTGGAGTAGATGTTCACGATAAGGCCTGGGCCGAAAGAAATAAGATGGGATCTTTTCTTAGCGTTGGCCGAGGATCTGATGAGCCATCTCTGTTTCTCGAATTATCCTATATGGCAGGGGAAAAGAACAGCAAGCCTGTAGCCTTAGTTGGTAATATTTTTATTTATTTTTAATCTGGGTAGAAATTAGTCGAATGTTCCGCTTTTCTACAATTAATGTACTGCTGGAATTTCTTCTGGATGGTGTCTCTCAGGTCAAGGAGCAATTGAAGGACTCGAAAAGACTTGTTGAGAGGTAATTGAAAGTCATCTGAAAGCATCTGAAACGGCGAGGATATTCAAAAATCTTTCCGATACTTCTTGATCGGATAGCATTGATTTTACTTGATAGCATTTTGGCCCTATTTGGGACCAAAATTTCTGTTTTATGACACAAAGTGCCAGAAACCGGTACTTTGCTTCAGGGTGATCTGAAAATAGCAGGGTATAAATATACCTTACCAATGAAACCCTACTATAAAATATACCTTAACAATGATTTTATACCGATTTGATATCTCTGAACTTTCACTTGATAATATTTTTTTTTATATATTTCTATATTCATTTTTTTACATATCACTTTTTAATATTTTTTCTTGATAATATTTTTTCACTTGGTAATATTTTTTTTTTACTCTGGGTAGAAATTAGAAGTTTTTCCTTATAGTTTTTCTTTGCAAGTGAGTGTTGGTTGTCCCATGTCCAGCACAAAGAAAGTTGAATATGGTGTTCCGCAGGGGGGCTTTACTCGGTCCAACGTTTTTTAAAAATCTTTACTAACGATTCGTTCGAAGCCATGGAGGGTTTATCGATCTGGTTTTTCTGTCAGTGTAATTATAAACTTAGTTATAGCACTGTTTGCAAATGATGTGCATTTTGAAATGGCATTGATGACGGAACTGAAACTCTGGAGAAGTAAAATTGTATGAGTGAAACTGAAATATGGACTATGGCTGTGGACTGAAATATGGACTATGGCTATGGCTGGAAATATGGCGGACAAATTAATGTTTTATAACACGGGATCACAATATCTAATTTACACCAAAGAGTATGGGTAACTTAAACGAATGGAAACTCGCACTAGTGTCAATAAAACAACTCTCAACGCCATCTAACGTTTGACTATACCAGGTATTTTTTCAGTATAATAACACAAATAATTAAGTGAGTTTGTGTGGTTGGTAAAATTAGTGTAGTTATAAGTATCTGAACTCAATCCCTGACGGAATATCGATTACAAAGTTCGAAAAAAAATGCCAAGTGTTGCCAAATGCTCGATGGCGTTGAGGGTTGTTCTGTCAACACTAGCGCCAGTTTCCACTCTTATAAGTCACCTATACTCTTTGGGTTACACAAGAAACCCCAACTACTATCCATGGTTTTATAAACTAAGAATTTGCAACACTTGAACTGGACGAGTATAGTTCGTTAAATACCTTGGTGCCGTTATAGATGGATACCTAAGTTAGAAACTCCTCCTGGAGCTAATTTGCAGTAAAGTTGCAAGGAAGGTCCGAATTATGAGAAAGCTAAAGAAGATTTTCTCCAGTAACGTAATAAGGTCTCTATCTATCTTTACTCTAACAGTACATTATCCTAGTAAAGAGAACATTCCCAACCTATTAACATCTACTTCATGCGACAAAGAGTTGAGCGATTAGAGTGCTTTCTGGTGATAAAAAAGGGGGATCAGTGAGACAGGACTATGTTTAAAGACTCTTCTGTAGAGTATCTAACTTTTACTCAGCGTTATTTCTGTTTGAATATCAGCGTGGATTATTGTCATAATGCTTCAGAGATGTGTTCATGGCTGGAGGTATGTTCATGGTGTGTTCAGGTATGTTCGGGGTATCTTCTATGTGGAGTATCTAACTTTTACTCAGCGTTTTTTTTCTGTTTGAATATCAGCGTGGATTATTGTGATAATGCTTCAGAGATGTGTTCATGGCTGGAGGTATGTTCATGGTGTGTTCAGGTATGTTCGTGGTATCTTCTATGTGGAGTATCTAACTTTTACTCAGCGTTATTTCTATTTGAATATCAGCGTAGATTATTGTCATAATGCTTCAGAGATGTGTTCATGGCTGGAGGTATGTTCATGGTGTGTTCAGGTATGTTCGTGGTATCTTCTATGTGGAGTATCTAACTTTTACTCAGCGTTATTTCTGTTTGAATATCAGCGTAGATTAAGTCATAATGCTTCAGAGATGTGTTCATGGCTGGAGGTATGTTCATGGTGTGTTCAGGTATGTTCGTGGTATCTTCTATGTGGAGTATCTAACTTTTACTCAGCGTTATTTCTGTTTGAATATCAGCGTAGATTATTGTCATAATGCTTCAGAGATGTGTTCATGGCTGGAGGTATGTTCATGGTGTGTTCAGGTATGTTCGTGGTATCTTCTATGTGGAGTATCTAACTTTTACTCAGCGTTATTTCTGTTTGAATATCAGCGTAGATTATTGTCATAATGCTTCAGAGATGTGTTCATGGCTGGAGGTATGTTCATGGTGTGTTCAGGTATGTTCGTGGTATCTTCTATGTGGAGTATCTAACTTTTACTCAGCGTTATTTCTGTTTGAATATCAGCGTGGATTATTGTCATAATGCTTCAGAGATGTGTTCATGGCTGGAGGTATGTTCATGGTGTGTTCAGGTTTGTTCGGGGTATCTTCTATGTGGAGTATCTAACTTTTACTCAGCGTTATTTCTGTTTCAATATCAGTGTAGATTATTGTGATAATGCTTCAGAGATGTGTTCATGGCTGGAGGTATGTTCATGGTGTGTTCAGGTATGTTCGTAGTATCTTCTATGTGGAGTATCTAACTTTTACTCAGCGTTATTTCTGTTTGAATATCAGCGTAGATTAAGTCATAATGCTTCAGAGATGTGTTCATGGTTGGAGGTATGTTCATGGTGTGTTCAGGTATGTTCGTGGTATCTTCTATGTGGAGTATCTAACTTTTACTCAGCGTTATTTCTGTTTGAATATCAGCGTAGATTATTGTCATAATGCTTCAGAGATGTGTTCATGGCTGGAGGTATGTTCATGGTGTGTTCAGGTATGTTCGTGGTATCTTCTATGTGGAGTATCTAACTTTTACTCAGCGTTATTTCTGTTTGAATATCAGCGTAGATTATTGTCATAATGCTTCAGAGATGTGTTCATGGCTGGAGGTATGTTCATGGTGTGTTCAGGTATGTTCGTGGTATCTTCTATGTGGAGTATCTAACTTTTACTCAGCGTTATTTCTGTTTGAATATCAGCGTAGATTATTGTCATAATGCTTCAGAGATGTGTTCATGGCTGGAGGTATGTTCATGGTGTGTTCAGGTATGTTCGTGGTATCTTCTATGTGGAGTATCTAACTTTTACTCAGCGTTATTTCTGTTTGAATATCAGCGTGGATTATTGTCATAATGCTTCAGAGATGTGTTCATGGCTGGAGGTATGTTCATGGTGTGTTCAGGTTTGTTCGGGGTATCTTCTATGTGGAGTATCTAACTTTTACTCAGCGTTATTTCTGTTTGAATATCAGCTTGGATTATTGTCACTATGCTTCTGAGATATGTTCATGGCTGGAGGTATGTTCATGGTATGTTCAGGTATGTTCTTGGGGTTTCTTTTGTGAAATATCTAATTTTTAATCAGCGGTATTTTTGTTTGAATTTCAGCGTGGATTATTGTCACAATGCTTTAGAGGTATGTTCATGGCTATAGGTATGTCCATGGTGTGTTCAGGTATGTTCGTGGCCTCTCTTATGTGTAGTATATAATTTTTAATCAGCGGTATTTGTGTTTGAATATCAGCATGGATTATCGTCATATTGCTTCAGACGTATATCCATGGCTCGAAATAATCACCACGAACGGCTGGAATTAATATCCACGAACGTTCATCCTTATTCAATCTCATTTGGGAGAAACAATCAATTTTAATTTAACACTCACTCAATGTTATTTGGGAACAACCCAAATAAAACATCCTCATGCTGTAATTCGAAGGTACTTCTTCTTCTATTCGTCCATTTCGCCCTGTTGAGCTTGGGTGTTTTTAGTTTACCAAGTGAGTTAATTAACAGAGAAAATGAAGCTAGTTTGAGGATTAGGCTAATATTTTGCGTTGATGAGTATACTATTTCTTAGATTTTTTTTTTCTCATGGAATTTCTTTTTATAGAGGTAGTGAGAGAACGGTGATCTTTTTTAAGCTTGACACCAATTTGGGTAAGGCTAAATTCATATTATTATTTACGCTAAATAATAGTATTTAAAAAAATAATAGTATTTAAAAGTAACAGAATTAATTTTCAGTTTTCTTTTTCTTCTTTATTTTTCAGACGTCATATGCAAACCCTCAATACAAAAATACATACAACTTATTTTTATATATAGATAAGATATAATCTGGCGTAACAGACATAGTGTAACAGACATAAAAGACAGACAACTTATTTTTATATATATATAGATTTTTATATATATATAGATACAGTTTCTTCTTTAGTTTTTTTTTCTTTTTTAGTTTTTTCTTTTTTTTAGTTTCTTCTTTTTATTGATTTGTTTTCTTCAATTTGTCAATGTTCATTCTAACATTGACACTTGGAAAAATCTTTACGTGCCAAGCATGCTAAAGCTCCAACAATTTATATTAAACCTCAAAATTTGGGGTAGGCCTATCTGTTTTAAGGTTTTTGAATTACTTTAATCTATTGTCAAAATATATTGAAATATTTGTGCAATTCCCAGTTTTTTTTTAGTTTTTTCTTTTTTTTAGTTTTTTAGCTGTTTTTTAGTTTTTTTTTAGTTTTTTATCTTTTTCATTTTTTTACGTTTTTTCTTTTTAGGTTTTTCCTTTTTTAATTTTTTTTAATTTTTATTTTAGTTTTTCTTTTTAGTTTTTTTAGTTTTTTACCATTTTTCTTTTTTTCGAATTACTTTAATCTATTGTCAAAATATTTCGAAATATTTATGCAATTTCCAGTTTTTACATTCTAGTTTGTTTTCTTTTATATATATAGAAGATATAATCTGGCGTAACGGACAGACAACTTATTTATATATATATATATATATATATATATATATATATATATATATATATATATATATATCTATATATATAAAAATAAGTTGTCTGTCTGTCTGTGGATGGATCAGGTGACGTCATGTTTGTTCGCATATGACGTCTGAATTATTTCACACTAATACAAAAGAAGAAAAAAACTAAAAAAGGTAAAAACTACAAAAAAAAACTAAAAAGAAAAAAAAACTAAAAAAGCTAAAAAACTAAAAAAAATAAAAAAAGGTAAAAATCTAATAACTAAAAAAAACTGAAAAAAATAAAAAAAGGCAAAAACTACAAAAAAAATAAAAACTAATAAAAAAACTAAAAAAGCTAAAAAACTAAAAAAACTAAAAAAAACTAAAAAAAGGTAAAAAACTAAAAAAAACTAAAAACTAAAAAAGAAAAAAACTAAAAAAAAGGAAAAAACTGAAAAATAAAAGAGAAAAAGAAAACTAAAAAAATATGAATAAATATATATAAAAATAAGTTGTTTGTGGGTTATGTCTGTCTGTCTGTCTGTCGAGTGACGTCGTGTTTGTCCGCATATGACGTCTGAATTATTTCACACTAATACAAAAGAAGAAAAAAAACTAAAAAAGGTAAAAACTACAAAAAAAACTAAAAAGAAAAAAAACTTAAAAAGCTAAAAAACTAAAAAAAACTAAAAAAAGGTAAAAAACTAAAAACTAAAAAAAACTGAAAAAACTAAAAAAAGGCAAAAACTAAAAAAAAACTAAAAACTAATAAAAAAACTAAAAAAGCTAAAAAACTAAAAAAAATAAAAAAACTAAAAAAAGGTAAAAAACAAAAAAAAACTAAAAACTAAAAAAGAAAAAACTAAAAAAAAGGAAAAAACTGAAAAATAAGAGAAAATGAAAACTAAAAAAATATTAATAAATATAAAAAATATAAATATAAATATAATATAAATTAGCAATCAACAAAGCACCGAGACACAAATGACGACCGGGACACAGGGAGTATAAATGACGACCAGGACATAAGTAAAAAAAAAAACTAAAAAAACTAAAAAAATGGTAAAAACTACAAAAAAACTAAAAACTAATAAAAAAAACTAAAAAATCTAAAAATCTAAATAAACTAAAAAAGAAAAAAAAGAAAAAAGGAAAAAAATAAAGGAGAAAAACAAAATTAAAAAACGAATGTATATACAGACCGGGACACCGGGATACAAATGACGACCGGGACACAGGGAATATAAATGACGACCGGGACACAGGGACACAACTACAATGGGGACGCCGGGGGGCACAGGGGGATATAAATGACGACCGGGACACCGGGACACAAGGAATATAAATGACGCCCGGGACACTCAAAGAGAAATCACAGACTGGAACACCGGGACACAAATGACGACCGGGACACAGGGAATATAAATGACGACCGGGACACAGGGACATAACTACAAAGGGGACGCCGGGGTGCACAGGGGGATATATAAATGACGATGGCGACTCAGGGAATGGTCGATTAGCAATAACCATCAACAAAGCTCAAGGGCAATCATTAGAATCATGAGGTATAGATCTGAATACGGATTGTTTTCCCATGGACCATTATATGTTGCATGTTCAAGAGTCGGTAAACCTGACAATCTATTTATATGCACAGACAATGGGACAGCAAAGAATGTTGTATATTCGCAAGTTTTACGTAGTTAAAAACATATATATATATATATATATATATATATATATATATATATATATATATATATATATATATATATATATATATATATATATATATATATATATATATATATCTATATTCACAGGTGGGACATAGGGACACAACTACAATGGCGCGTAACTAATATGGCGCGTAACGACTTACGCGCGCGGGGGGGCTTGGGGGGGGCGCGAAGCGCCCCCACCAACTAGGTGTTGGGGTGGCGCGAAGCGCCACCCCAACAGCTAGTATATATATATATATATATATATATATATATATATATATATATATATATATATGTATACTAAATAGATAAATTATCAGCAATTACATGTATAAATAAATGAATATAGTAATATAATGTAATATAAAAAAAGACTAATATAATTTTGTGAAATAGAATTTATTTCAGTAAAATAGGATTAATAAAAATAAAACAAAATTTAGGGGCAACTCTCTTATAAATATACTGTGAAAGATAAATAAAACGAAGCAGTTGGAAATAACAAGCAAGAAACGGTAAATAGAGAATTGCTTTGTTCAGCACTGAGTCTTTTCCGTATGAAGGACAAAAGAACCGAATCGTGATTGGTTGCTTAAGGGAATCAGCTCTTTATCAGCAGGCCTTTATTATGCCTATCGCTTGCTAATTGGGACTCTTACTACCTAAATTGCAAGTCAAGCTCCTTTTTACTTATTGCCCCGAAGTGCGTCCTTTGTGGAATTTTTCTTTAGTTTCAAAATATAAACAATTTTTTTCGAAACGAGTAGCAGCATTTGCAAACGGTGTCTCTATTTTAACAAATACTAGGTGCAGTCGCAAAAATTGATTACGAAAATTAGTGGTGAATGGCTCAGATTTGTTCGTCCACTTTGGAGAAACAAAAGACTATATGGCAATGCTGTCTGCATAGAATTAAGGATAAAAAAAACTAATATGTGTACTTTGTAATCATTATGTGTCCTGAAGTTTAGTAGGCTAGAATTCAAAATATTTTTATTTAAAATTATAACCATCTGTTTACCGGCCGTTATCTGGTATTTTACGTTAAAATAGTTTTAAGCCAGAGAGGCCGTTAGCCATCAGAGGCCATTAGCTGGTATATTACGTTATGTTTGTATTATAAGACATGTTTAATACGTTCCTTTTGAGTGTTCAGGGAATAATTTTTTTTTCGCATTACTACGAACTTACCGTTTACACTAAAGTAACGAATAATTTCGGTAGTGTATCTATGGGCATAAGTGGTTGTTACCTTTCATTTTTTCAAGCATCTCATTTTCATCATATTGAGTTTATTTTTAGGTGTCAGTTCACTAAAGTAGGGATCCTGTAGAACTGTTTCAAATATTTTATGTGAAGACGTTCCCGAAACGTGTTTCGGGTGTTGCTTTTTGCCCTCCCCCACCCCACTAGAAATATGCGCCTTTGTATAGGCTGAAGCAAACATGTCCAGGCATCTTTTATACTGTCGCTTGAGTATAAATAAAACCATGATTGTCATTTAAAGAAAATAGCCGCTGAAAAACTTACAGCCCTCCCAACTGCCCCCCCCCCAAAAAAAAAGCTGTATTTTTTTATCTACCTCGTACCTAGGAATGTGGCATAAGTAGTATCCAGAATAGGCAAAGTATAGATATCATTTAAAGATGCACTGAATTAGAAATTTATGCTGCTATCAATCTCCCGCCCTTAAAATGTAGTTGCACTTGAAATATATAGATGGCATGTAAAAAACCATGGACTGGGTCTAGGAAAATCACGCGGCTTACCTAAGATATTGTTTACTGGGGTCCCTTGTTATTGCCTACCTCAAAAGTTTTGATGAGCTAAAAATAATAGAATAAATGACTTTAATTCATGTCTTAGGGAAAGGTGTTACCTTTGACAGCGGTGGCATATCAATTAAGCCTTCTGCAGGGATGGACGCAATGCGTGGTGATATGGGTGGCGCTGCATGTACCTTTGCTGCAATTAAAACGATTGCCTCTCTGAATCTTCCTGTTAATGTCAAAGGTAAGTGAGATAATAAAATTAATAATTAGATATATTAGTCTATGTTTTGTTGAAGATACTGCTTTTAGGCACGTTGCCTTTGTCCACTTCTTGCTGTCATTTTAACAAATCGGCTGATTTCAAATCGGCTAAATTAACACATTTAGACTCTGATGATGCAACTATGATCATATGAATAAAAATAGTACCTCCTTAGCCATTTCTGGTGCATAGTGCCCTTAGAGTTTTTTGTGGGAATCTATAACCGACGGGTCCCCTTCCTCGTTGGCACAAAGCCAGCTGGGATTGAACCCCGGTATGATGCAAGAAACGATACTTTATATTGATGCCTATGTGAGATACGATATAAAAATTATAGTAATGCCAACATCACCAATGATCACAAAAATATGATCGTTGTGACTTTATTTTGGCGTTGAGTTGTCTTTTTAAATTAAACAGCTCATAGACAGTAACCTTTAAAAAAAAGTAAATAAATATAAAAAACAAAGGAAAAACAAAAAAATTCATTTTTCTCTTCAAATCAGATGTAGTTGAATCTGTATCCTAGTAATACTGTATTCTGGCTATTCACATCATGAAGTTCGCAAATCGAAGCCCACGCACCCCACACTTGGGGTTCGCACCCCACGCCACTTGGCAGACTGCTCCAAATACTGATGATCGACCTGGCTAAAGTATGTTTCCTTCCGTAAGTTCCATGTAATTTCTTCATTAATTTTATAAAAAAATAATAATTAGATTATTCATTTCAACATATACGTAAATGTTTTCCCTTCTGTTTATAGAAAAAAATGAGAACAAAAATGTGACTGAAAATGGCACTTGTCTTTGGCAATCATAAAAAATCATGGTGTTTACCACGAACATGTAAGTGCAGTGGCGCTATTTTGTCAAAATTGTGGGGGGGGGGGGGTAAGTTAGAGCCGATTTTCCCAAGTCAAGTGAAAATGACAGTAAAAAATGGAAAATGAGACATATAGTACCATAAAGGTAAAGATATACAAAAAAACTGATCTGTTTCTGTGGATACTTAAATTATGTAGGTCTGTTTTGGTCTTGTAAAGACTTTTGAAGACACTAAATTTCAGCTGGGGTCTGGGGAGGCAGATGCTCTCACTGTCCCATGGCAAATTACGCCCCTGTTCTAGTGGTTTACAATTTGTAACAAAACCTAGTAAATGTAAGTCATTCAGTAACCAAAACAGTGATAAAAAGAAAAATTTTTAAAAGGTCAGTCTTGTAGACTGACCTTGTAGGCGTTTAGAAACTACCTGCGACGACTTTTTTCGGCCTATTATTACACATTATTCTATTATTATTATTTTTACCTATTATTCATATCTATTCTTTTCTTAAACTCCATGTAACGTCGAGTAGTTTTTCATTTATGCAACTGACAACAGGTCCGTGATAAATTAACAAAAATGCCATATTTGTATTCCAATATCTAAGTTTTCCTTTCTGCTTTTATGGAATTGGCGGCAAATACGACACTTAACGACGAGAAAAGGAGAAAATACTGATATTAAAAATGGTACATACCTTTGACAATCATAAAAATTTTGGCGTTTACCTAGAACATCTAAACCAGTTGTTAATTGAGGTTTGGTTTCCAATTTGTAACCAATCTGTTAAACGTAAAACATTCAAAGACCCAATTGAAAACAGTGGTAAAAAAAGAGGTTTTTTGAAAAGCCACGTCATGTAGAAAACTGGAGAGAACTGCTGGACGTTTTCAAACTACCTGTGACAACTTTCATCGACACTTTGTAATATTCCTGGTTTTGTTGCGAAATATTGAGCGCTCTAATAGTGAACGTTTGTTGAACGTTGGACGTTCTCTAATGTTTAGCAAAATAAAGAGGGAAAGCGTAAATTTTCGGAAAAGTCCTATTTTGGTTTTACATATAGAGCATTTCTTGGTTAAATTTTACTTTTAGATGATTAGATGATTCCCTATTGATTCTGGAAAACTGAACCCCTCTTATCCAAGGAAATAAAGAAATTTGATGGTAAAGACAGTCTTATGACAATAGATTTTTGAAATTCAACGATTTAGATCGTAGGAAAGAACACTTGATATTTCAATACTGTCTCCTATGGCCTTAGTAGTGACAAATCTTTTACGTTTGACAACGTTGACAACGTCAAAAATAGGCCTAAAATTTATACTTATTTTTTGTCTTTTTGTCTTCAAGTCTTTTCACTCAATTTTTTTACTTCCCTTCAGGAAGGGGGCTTTATCTTTCAGGATCATTTGGGAAACGGCCCTTTCTAAACTAAGATTTAGTGTATAAATTACCTAAGCATGGACAAAAATGCGACTTCATGAAACGTTGTAAACGTTCCAAAACGCTTTCAAAGAAAGGCTAGCTGTTCATTTTACAAATATTCATTCCATCAAAAGGACAACTTGATTGTAAATAAACTATAAAGTTGTAAAATCTGTCAGGCGTCTGTTTATTAGCCTGAAAGTTCTACATGCCTATGATCTGTAATTCTTATGAGCCTATAAGGAATATTATTGGGTGCTGTTCTGAGATAACCTAATGTGTCTATGTTGAGATTTCATGGAGTGAAAATGATTTTATGACTTTTATGACTTTATGACTACGAATTTCTTTTTTGTTTCCATTTCCTTTAAATATTTCTTTACGACATCCTCCCACACCAAACGAAGCCAACCCTCTTTCCGTTTAGCCCTAGACGGTGGGCCGAAAAAGACATTCTTCGGCAATATGTTATCCTTCGTGTGCAGAACGTGCCCCAGCCATCTCAACCTTTCTCTCATTATGGCCTATAAAAGGGGTATTGAACCATACTTTTCGCACAGCCTACTGTTTGAAATATGGTCAGTCAGTCAGGTACCCAGAACAATCCGTAGGCAATTTCTCAGTTCTCAATTTCTCCATTCCTCTAATCTTCCTATTCTTCCAAGCTTTTTTTTTAACTTTGAAAATATATCCTGAACCTTGGCTATTCTTCTTTTAACATCCTCGCTGCTCCCACCGTCATTACCAATAATTCTACCAAGGTCAGTGAAGCTGTCCACCCGATTAATTTTTCCCTACTCAACGTCACCTTTTCATCTTCACTTATTCCTAGCCTTTGTGACTTAGTCTTCTTAACATTAATTTTGAAACCTATTTGAGCACCCTGAACTCGCAAAATCTCTAAATGATCGTTTATTTTGCTCACATTTTCATCTAGGATGCTTCTAATCATCAGCATAATCTAAGTCCAGGAGAGTTTTTCATCCCCAATACTGCTGCGGTTAAGGTAGGAAATGAGGTTAGCAACTGGTTTTGTATTTAATCAGGAGTTAAGCAGGGTTGGGTTCTATCCCTCTTTATATGGATCATTTTGATGGACTTCGTCTTAAGGAGCACAGGAAAGGCAATTGGAGACCATGGAATCAGATGGGGAGGAAGAACGCTCCTGGACTTAGATTATGCTGATGATTTAAGCATATTAGATGAAAGTGTGAGCAAAATGAATGAATTTTTAGAGGTTTTACGAGTTCAGGGTGCTAAAATAGGCTTGCAAAATTAATGTTAAGAAGACTAAGTCACTAAGGCTAAGAATAAGTGAAGACGAACAGGTGACATTAGGTAACGAAAAGGTTGATCAGGTTGGGAGCTTCAGTTACCTTGGTAGTATTATTAGTAAAGATGGTGGGAGCAGTAAAGATGTTAAAAGTAAAATAGCTAAGGCTCAGGGTGTTTTTTCAAAGTTAAAAAAAGTTTGGAAGAATAGAAAGATAAGTCTACAAACCAAGATTAGAATATTGGAAGCTACAGTGATGACAGTGGTCAAATATGGCTCTGAAGCATGGGCACTCCGAAAAGTAGATAAAAATTTACTAGATGTTTTCCAGAGAAATTGCCTACGGATTGTTCTAGGTACCCGGCTGACTGACCGTATTTCAAACAGTAGGCTGTGCGAAAAGTGTGGTTCAATCCCGCTTTCTGGGGCTATAATGAAAGAAAGGTTGAGATGGCTAGGCCACAGTCTACGGATGAAGGATGACAGATTACCGAAGATTGTCCTTTTTGGCGAACCGTCTGGGGCTACACGGAAAGCAGGTCGTCCTTGTCTGGGTTGGGAGGATGTCATAAATAAAGATTTAAAGGAAATGGGAACTTCTTGGGAGAGTGTAAAGAGGGAGGCTTTAAATAGATTAGGTTGGAGGAGGAGCATGCGTAGCTGTGTTGGCCTCAGGCGACTTGGTGCTGCAGTGAGCTATTAGTGGTAGTAGTAGTAGTAGTAGTATTTGATTCCGTGGTCTCCCATTGCCTTTTCTGTGATCCCTAAGACAAAGTCCATCAAAATGATCCTTATAAAGTGGGAGAGAACGAAACCCTGCTTAAATGATGATTTAATTGGAAACCAGCTACTAACCTCATTTCCTACCTTAACCGCAGCAGTGTTATTCTCGTACATTTGTCTGGCATAACACCTTTGCTAAAGCTCTTCTATAAAGTCTTACCTTATTCAAGTCTTACCATATGGCCATTTTATGACCTGTGGGCCATTTTATGACCTAACACCGTATTGGTTATAACTAGATTGTTATTTCTACAAAATTGCAAAAGTCTGTAGCCATTACTGTTTTCTTTCCTAAACCAAATTTACCTAGGCTAGAATACCATCTATTTCTATTTCTACCGACCTCGGGGTTTAAATCTCCTAGTAAAACACCGTATTTCTACCTGGGATCCTGTCTATTTGCTCCTGTAACTGTAAGTAAAATTCATCTGAGTCACTAGTATCTCCGTCAGTCTGTTCTAAAGGGGCATATGCTACTATAACTGATACCCTGAACTTTTTAGTCATAAAGTGAGCGATTAGTATTCTATTATTAATACCTTCTCAGCCTAGCCATGACTTAGCAGCTTCGTTATCCATCATGAGCTCTACTTCCTGTCTATGTACCCCACCCTTCCTGTCTGAATAAACAATATTTATATCACCTAATTTCATGTTTCAACCCCCTGGATATGATAAAAGGTTAATTTAACCAAATTTTGTCAATCAGACAAAACCAGCGGTGTCAAAATGGTTTTGTGGCAAAATGCTATAAACCTGGTGAAATTCCCAAAGTAGTATAGATTATGTATAATCTATACTAGTAGTATAGTATAAATATAAATCCGTAGTATAAACTAGTAGTAATAAACTAGTAGTAAAAAACTAGTAATAAACTAGTAGTAAACTGGTAGTTCTCTACCAGTGTCTTTTTACAGTTGAAAAGAGTTTGGAAGAGGAGCAAGATAAGTCTGTGAACCAAGATTAGAATATTGGAAGCTACAGTAATGACAGTGGTCAAGTATGGTTCTGAAACGTGGGCATTCTGAAAGACGGAGTTTACTAGATTTACTACTAGTTACTAGTAGTACTGGTTACTAGTACTACTACTATTATAGTAACAGTGCTAGTACTCCTACTACTACTCCTCCTACTACTACTACTACTACTACTACTACTACTACTACTACTACTACTACTACTACTATTACTATCACTACTACTAAAAGTAAAAAACAACACAGGGTACTAATTATTAACTACTAACATCTACTGCTGCTGCTACTACTGTTACTACTACTACTACTACTAGTACTACAAGTACCAGTACTAGTAACAAGTACTAGTAAGTAGTACTAGTAACGGAGATTTACTAGATGTTTTTCAGAGGAATTGTCTACGGATTCTTCTGGGTACTAGACTGACTGACCGTATTTCATACAGTAAGTTGCACGAAAAATGTGGTTCAATCCTGCTTTCTGGGACTATAGTGAGAGAAAGATCAAGATGGCTAGGACACGTTGTGCGGATGAACGATGAAAGATTGTTCAAGATTGTTTTTTTTTTGCTAACCATCTAGGGCCAAACAAAAAATAGGTGGGAGGTGGGAGGAGGTTGTAAAAAAGGATTGTAAGGAAACAGGAACTTCATGAGAGACTGTAAAGATGAAGGCTTGAAATAGATTGCGATGTAGGAGGGGTGTAAGCAGCTGTGTTGGCCTCAGACGGCTGAGTGCTGCAGTGAGTTGTTACTAGTAGTAGTAGCAGTAGTAGGTAAATTTTCTTTTTTCGAAAAGCAACTATCGAAAAAGAAGCTAAGATGTATTTACATCTTGATTTCAACGTCACACTTATGTGTGACGTTGTATGTATGACGTTATGTATGACGTTTATTATGTATGACGTTATGTGTACTTAAGATGTGCTTTTCATTGATTTCAACGTCACACTTGTACTACAAAAGGAATGGTAACAAATGGATTTGAATTGAAGTCTTGCAACCATCACTAATTTCTTTCAGCTATTACCTACTAACATGTAGATCTTTCAACTTCAGATGTTCCATCTAACATGTAGGTCTTTCCACTTCAGATCCTTAAACTAATATGTAGATGTTTCAACTTCAGATCTTTCAACTAACATGTACATCTTTGTATCATTAGCCAGATTTATCTTACAGGTAGGAAAACTGCTATTCTAAGCCTTCAATATTTTCTTATTTCAAAAATGACATGCAGATGTTCCAACTTCGGATCTTTCAACTAACATGTAGATCTTTCAATTCAGATCTTCCAACTAACATGTAGATCTTTCAACTTCAGATCTTTCAACTAACATGTAGATCTTTTTATTTTTAGCCAGATTTGTCTTACAGGTAGGAAAATTGCTATTCCAAACCTCTATCTTTTCTAATTTCAAAAAAATTATGCCCTTAGCCTTTGCTCGATTGGTCTTCAGAAATTTGACTAAGTCGAAAAATACTCAACTCAAAATATATACACGAATGCATAGTTGGTGCCGTAGTCCTACGTAATCCACAAATGGGACTATAATGTTGCCTAGGCATCATTCCCCTTCAATGAAATGGAATGTTGCGAATCTTTGATACCGTTTTATCTCTCTTTGATTTAACTGACATCAGTTAAGTTTCATGTTTCCAGCTTACATTACAAACTTTAGGATAACAAAAATAGGGAATAAAAGGACAGAACAGTTAGTTTTTTGTATTTTAAGTATTTTTCTAGTTTTTATTCCACTGGATTTTGAGTAATAGGTAGCTCTTTCGGGGTTTGTTATTTTGATTTATTTTTTCAGGCTGTTTATCTTCATAGTTGCTTATTTTCATAGTTTATCATTCACTTCCAGCAGTTGCTCGGGGTTGCCATTCATTTGGCATGTCCAAACGTTTGGTGGTTGATTTTTTAAAAGTTAGTTTTAATTTGTAAATGTTACACAATATTTTTTTTTTATTTATTTATCATATTTTTTTTTTTTTTTTTGCATTTTGGATTTTTTATTCATTAGGGGTCTTTTTTTTGTAAGCGGTTTATTGATTATTTGTTTCTAGTTGATCATATAGTTGGTTAGATGGTCTAGTTGGTCATATAGGTGGTCTAGTTGGTTATATGTACATCTTATGCGATTTTTTCTCCTTTTCGTGTAGCATTGCTTTTAGTTTATTTAATTGTGTTTAATGTGTTTAACATTTTCCTTCTATTGATTTAGTGCTGAATTGAACCATATGTATTCCCTCTCTTGTTTAGGCCTGGGAGCCTTTGGGGTTTAGAAGTATGTATTCAATGTATGATTAATTAATTATGAATTAATCTTGTCTTATCTTATAGCTATATTTGTTTTGTCAGGGCTGGCTTTTGGAATGGAGAAGGAGTGTGCGCAGCTGTTTTTTTTTTATCTTCGGGCGGGTTGATACTGCAATGAGTTGTTAGTAGCAGTAGCAGTCTTTTTGCCCTTCGCGACATTTATAATAGAAGTGGGGGTACTGAAAAATAATTTTTTTTTCGGTAAAAAAACAGTTGTTTTGCATCCTTTAAAATTAAAAAAAAATTATTAGCCATCACTTTAGCTATATAAAAACTTTAACTGCATTCCATATAATTTCTTTATTTTGCAATTTATGCTTCATTTTATTTTAAAAAAGACGTATATCTACCTTGACAACGCGCTTTATTTTAGGATTCATTCCATTATGTGAAAATATGCCAAGCGGAAAAGCCACAAAACCAGGCGACGTAGTAACCGCTATGAATGGCAAAACCATACAAGTTGACAACACTGACGCTGAAGGAAGATTGATTCTGGCCGATGCTCTATGCTATGCTCATACATTCAATCCTAAGTTTATAATTGACATTGCTACTCTTACTGGTAAGATTTTTAAAAGGTTTGCTGAGTGGTGGAAACCAGAGTTGCCATTGGAATAAGATGGTAAAAGAGGATGAGAGCGGATTTTTGCTTTCACAGAAAGCGAGGTGAATGGAACTTCAGAGATGGACGTGCAGTCCAAATTAGGGCATTGGAAAGTGCATTTTAGCTCATATATCTTTCCCGTCCCATTTTAAGAACAACTATTTCTAATAAATTTAAAAAAGTTGTGTGCTTTGCGATGAAGTCTCTAGAAGACCATACCTTTCTAGACCCTAATTTGGGCCTTAGATCCATCCTAGAATGTTTCGTTCATCTAGTTTTTTTTTAATTCATGAAAATTTGTTTAAAAAAAAATTATAAATGAAAACTGTATGAATGAAACTAGTGTGAATATAACTTTCATTCATACCAGCTGAATGAAAGTTTCATTCATCTAGTATTTTTATTAATTCATGAAAATTCGTTGTGTGAAAAGTTTGAGCTAGAAAAATCGTTCCTAACTCAGGCTGTAAATACGTTCCTGACGGTTTTCCCTATCAATTTCAGAAACTTCCTGATTTAGCGAAACACCTCTCTTCTTTCCTTTTACCAAGATGTGTCAGGTTTAATAACCAAATCGCTGCCCCACCCCGCTTTAAAAATCCTGCCCAGGTATGTTTGTAGACCCCTGTTTAGTTGGTTTATGGAATCCCGGGCTTATATTGGTGTCGCGGTTTAACTTTTTTTTTTAAATTCTTTCTTCTACCTTCGATTTTATTTCTTCAATTTCAGTGTGATTGTGAAAGGAACATGCAAACATTTTTTTAATTACATTCTTTAATTATTTAAACATTCATTTATATTTAAAAAATTATTTAAACATTTTATATTAAACATTTAAACATTCTTTAATTATAATATATATAATAACATAGGAACAAAAGAAGGAAATATAACACAGACACCTAAAATTTTTTAACTAGAGCTTTTCCATTTTTGATTTTTTCTTGTTGAGTTTTGAGTTTTCTGGTGATATCAGAAGGTGACGTAGCTCGTGTCGTTATTTAAGCCTAGAATTTAAGTCCATCAGTATCAGTTGAAAACAGGACTAAATCAAACGTATTTTATGTAAAATTCATAACCCTGTGATATTTATGCCAGAATACACTAGTATTTTTTGTTTTTAATTGTGTTAAAGACAACATATGAATATCAGAAAGGAAACTTTAAAATTTGAAATCTCAAATTTTCGGCTTTCCTTCTATGACGTTATCGAAAGACGGTCTAATTTGTGTCATTATTTAAGCAGCCAGAGCTTTTACAAATTTCTAAGAGTTGAGCCGTCGGTTCAGGTGCGGTGGAGCATGATTGGGAGCTCACTATAGCATGTTCAAGACCTTTCGAGTTTACCCTTATTTTTCGCACAACTCACGTCTTTCTTTAGTTCAAAAGTTATTGTCATCCAGAACATCTACTAGAAGTGATGACCAAATTTGGTGGGCCCAAGTTTATGTCTCCAAGGAGTGCGGGAAAAGAGGGTGAAAAATGTAGCACAGGACTGTCACTTCGACAAAAATGTTATTTATTACTGCTGTCAAAACATATCAACTGAAAATAAGGAGCAACATTAAAACTAGGCCACCTTCTACGCTCTTTTTTCCCAAAGTTACCGGATCAAAATTTTGAGACAGCCATTTTGTTCAGCATAACCGAAAATTCTAGTAACTATGTCTTTGAGGACGCATTAACCCCCACAGTCCCTGGGAGAAGGGATGCAAGTTATGAACTTTGCCCTTTGTTTACATATAGTATTGGTTATCTTGAAGTATACTGACGTTTTCAGGGGCTTTTTTCTGATCTTGGGGGGGGGGGTTAAGTGAGAGGATCTTTCGTTGGAGGACTTATCATAGGGGAAGACAATTTCCATAAGGGTGGCGCTGGATATTCCAGCATTATTAAAAAAAGAGAAATTAAATACGACCAAGTTTTTCAGCTAAAAGAAAGTAGCAACATTAAAACTTAAAACGAACAGAAATTATCATGTATATGAGGGGATTCATTCCCTCCTCAATACCTCGCTCTTTGCGATAAAAGCATTTTTAGTAGTTTCAAAAGAGCTATATATTCTAATTAAACGGCCTTTGTGATTCAGGGGTCATTCTTAAAGAGTTGGAAACAAATTTTAACTTTAGTGTATAAAAGGAGGTATTGACGAGGGAGCTAACCCCGTCGTATACGTAATAAAGAATATACAAATATAGAGGTTTGATTTTTATTGAAATGAATTCATTCAAAAATCTAAGTAAAAGTAAACGAATGTGTGAATATTGAAATGAATTTTTAAATGAAATGAATTCATTCAAAAACCTAAGTAAAAGTAAATGAATCAATGTGAAAATGTGAATTTTGAAATTTTTTTTTTTCTGAAATGGGTCTCGTATATAGACACAACTATACATGCTTTTTCCTCTCAAAGGAGCAATAGACGTGGCACTCGGCTCTGGAGCAACTGGAGCTTTTACAAATAGCGAAGAATTGTGGCGTAGGTTCAGTTGTGCTGGAGCAAAAACTGGAGATCGATTATGGCGCATGCCTCTCTGGAACCATTTCAGTCGTCAAGTTACGGAGTCACATTTAGCAGATATTAACAATGTCGGAAAACATGGTAGAAGTGCTGGCGCGTGTACTGCTGCAGCATTTTTAAAGGTATATCATTTTGTTTTGATAATAAAACGAAAAAAAAAAAATTAAAGAACCAAGACCGAGGGTGATTTTCAGCAAGTGGAAAAGAAGCGAAACGAAAAGACAAAGCAGATGTGTCGACAAGGACTTCCGCCAAGCCTTGCTCAGAGCTAAAATAAAGCACTAATATTTTGAAGCAAAGGAGATAGCGAAAATCTAAAAAAAAAAAGCCGGAACGCATGAAAGACCGTTCAAAAATTAAATTGCGCAATAATTCTTTACCTTGTGATTAAAGCAGCCTGATGCACAATTGGTCTTGGTTTAGAATGGATATTTTCTATTTCAGTGAAAGTTCCAAAAAAAGCCATTTTACAGTCAAAATAAAAAAAGGTAATTTTCAAAATTAGTGAGGGTAATATTAGAGGAGAAGGGGATTGAAATATTCCCCTTTCTACCCCTTTAGCTAAATTCATTTTTAAACATGGGGTAGGGTAGGGTGGTTCTGTTTTTTTCTTTTCTGAGAATGCTTAAAATTGGCATTTTCAATGAAATTACCCCAAAAAAGAGTTTTGCAAAATCTTGAGGTGTGACAAAATCTGGGGAAGGTTAGGGTGCAAATTGTTAAAATAACTTTGGGTTGCCTATGCATAAAAATAAAACAAAACTGGCTAAACAGTATCAGTAGCGTCAATTCACACAAATTAGGGGTGGGAGGGGGTTCGGGGCAGAAATATATTTTTCAAAATCTAGAGAGAGATAATTTTAGGTTTTGCTTCTTTTTTTTAAATGAAAACATCGAAAAAGCCGTGTTACGATTAAAATAAAGAATTTTTCAAGATCTAAGAGGTAAGAGTGACAGAATGCATTGGACTTGTATAATTTGGGCATATATTTGCACATTATGGGGGTGGGGTTAAGGCTAGGTTAGATTACTTTACCCTCACTCCCCTCCTAATGTGCAAATTTATAGCCCAAATTATATTACTATGTAAGTTAATATTATTTTTTCTATCATATATTGGTATATTTCATTAGGATTCATCAGGATTAAACTTCACTTCTTGGGTGTGTTCCGTAGAATTAACAAGTATCTCTTTTTTCTACTAAGAAACAACAAGACCGATGCTTATCTACATTTATGTAGGATGAAACAATTTTTTTCCATGACAATACAAAAACGCCATTTTTAAAATGGAATTAGACTAGTTCAACTAGAGTAAAAAGAAAATAGTTTCAATAATTTTTGGGAAAAAATGGGGTTTTGAATCGACAAGGAAAGAAATTGAAAATGCAAAGCAAATATTCCGATTGAAACACCGATAACCGATTTTCAGTGATCGGGGTATAAGTCAAGGGTACCAATACGGGAACATACAGTGAGGAAGCAAGGATTTTGTTCTGTTCTCTGCATAAAGATGCGAAAAGGCATTTTTCAAAATTTCAAATTTTTGCTTGAGAAAAAACAAAACATCAATCTAAAGGTGTTTTTCCACATCTAGGAGGGGGGTGGGGGTCAACTTTACCACCTTTCTATAGGTGCGCCTGTATAGAACATGCTGAAGAAACAAAACAATTATCAATTACATTGATAAAGAGTAATATAATTCTAGTGATTTCTAGTCAACAATCTAGTGATTTATATGCTGATTTAGTAATTTTTGTCAAGAATCTAGTGATTATTTTCACCGCGTGGCAACCCTGCACCTAACACAAAGCACCGTGGATGCTAATGGTATGCTTCCAAGTTCACTGGTTGCAAATGATGTCCGTGTTTTTAAACAGCTTTCGGCTTTTGTTGAATTAATATTAAAATTATTATCTCTAATTAAAACTAAAAATTGTATAGCCTAAAAAACTAAAAAATTATAGTTTTATTCTCTTGTAGTAGCCCATTTATACGAATGTTGGCCACGATCAAGTGAGCACCTAGACCCCTTCATTCCAATGTTGTGCAAGCAAAGCGCTTTGGAGGTAGTCCAGTCTTGTAGTTGCCCTTTAAATCTGAAATACATCTCGATATCGCTCTAAAGCATGGCATCAAAATTGATTATTCGCTTTTCCGTGTGTCAATTCCACTGAATCGACCCAAGCTGTGCTAAAAATACCAAGGATTTTATCATTTTGCACGTGAATGTATGAATGAACCTAAATGTGGTAAACGTGCTGGCCCTATGTTAATAGCCTTTAGTATGCAGGCTCAGCCTTCACTATGAAATGCGCAAATTTTGGTGGAAATCACCGAAGGAACAGCTTCTCCTGCGCCGTGTTGAAAAGCCGTATGCCTGTCACTGCTTAGAGCACTCAAGCTCGAGGCTGATACACCCCCCCGCAGGTTTACATCTTTGCACCGAACCTGACTGTGTAAATCTGTATTTTCAGAATATAAATGGAGAAAGAAATAAGTTAATAATTTTAGCCGAAATATTCAAGTCATTCGAAGTAGTGTGTGTAGTTGAGCACCTGTGTCTAGGTGGCCAACCTAAATGTGGTAAATGTGCTGGGCCCATGTTAATAGCTGCTATTATGCATGTTCAGCATTCACTGTGAAATACGCAAATTGTGGTGGAAATCAGAGAACCAACAGCTTCTCCTGCGCCATGTTGAAAAGCCGCATGCCTGTCACTGCTTAGAGCACTCAAGCTTGAGGCTGATATCCCCCCCGCAGGTTTACACCTTTGCACCGAACCTGACTGTGTAAGCCTGCATTTTCAGAACATAAATGGAGAAAGAAATAAGTTAATAATTTTAGTCGAAATATTCAAGTCATTCGAAATAGTGTGTGTAGTAGAGCACCAGTTAAGTGGCGATAATAGTAATCAGTTGGAAGTTTCTTGTGAACACAAGTTCTTTATCCGTCCTGCGAAAGTCACAGAAGGTCGTCCCTCTGGCGGTATTATGATTGGAGTAAATAAGAGCCTTTAGTGTGTTTTACTTGAAACCAATGACACTTTTGTTGCGGTTGATCTAGGCCATACCGTTATTCTTGGAGTTTATATGCCTACTAATTACAGAAACGAACAATCCAACGAATTTTTTGCTAAAGCATGTGCAAGTGTCTCAAAAATTTCTCTGCGTCTGGTAAAGTCATCTTGCTTTGTGGTAATTTTAACACTGATCTTACTATTACTAGTTTACCGTGGTACCAGATCTTATTATCATCACTTCCGAAAGATCTAACTGTGGGAAGGAATAGTATAAATTATACTTATGTTCATAATTCAGATAGCGTGGCAAATTTGGACTTTATAATTTGAGATCTTGAATAGTTCAAAAAGTCTCTTGATAAAGTTTCAGATGAAATTTTGATTAATGATCATTCTCATCTTGAAGTGTCTGTTGTTGTTGTTTTTTTTTTTTTTTTTGCCGTATGCGTCGTAGTCCGTTTCAGAAACAGCTTTGGGATAGGATAGATGTAAACTTATATCAGTGGGTATTAGGTGATATTCTCAGTAGAATTAGAATTCCTTTTCACCTCCTGTCACAGTCTCAAACATTTCATTTGTTGGAATTAGATGTGTCTAATGCTGAAATAGTTCATGCTATGAAATTTGCGGTTGCCGTCGCGGTTCCCGTTATTAGAGTGCGTAGAAATACACAAAAAAGGGATGGTCTGTTATACCAGGGTTGGTTAATACAAAACAGAAATATCGGCTATGGTATCATATTTGGCCTCGCCCGGCATCCAAGATCCTTGTGACCTCTTTGGACCAGGTTTCACGATCTGCTGCCAATTGCTCTGCGAACGGAAGCCACTGGGCCGACCATCTATGTCCAAACTTCTTAAAGCCACCAATGGGATCCAGGTCACACTTGATCAGGGTCCACCAGTTCTTCTTTTGCCCTCATTGATGCCTCTTCCAAGAGTATCATATTTGGGATCCATATGAACGACTGAGAAATGATCCCCTTTTCCAGATAGTTAAATCAACAAAAAAGAAAAATATAAATTTAGTGGCAACTTGGAAGAAACAACAATTAAAAGATATATCAACCAAGATTAGAAATAATCCAAAGTTACTTTTTAATGAGGTTAATAAATTAACACAGTCATCAGCTGATTTATCAGACCAAATCCCGCTAGAACAATGGTATGGACACTTTACTTCCGTATTTCCTCAATCCACCATCACCTGAATTGAGTTGTCGTTAATTGTTGCATAAGCATTTTTCTCATTTGAACCCATATAAAAAACTTTCTCCTTTTTATGTTTTGTGTTTCTCCTTTAACGTTTTAATAACTTAACGCTTTAATAACTATTATTAACCAGCTAGTTTAAACTTAACTTTAACTCCTTTAACTTAAGTTTTAACTATTTTTGCTGGTTCTAATTAAGGTTATTATACATTTCTTATTCTTCTATGCTTATTGTTCTTATTTTATTTCTTCATTCTCATGTCTCATTTCATATTTCTCACTTTTATGTGGAATACAATAGTACTTTATCTAGGTTATGTTCACTTTTTAAAACGAATATAGGCTTTTTCTTTTATACATTTAATGTTTTTGATCGTAATTTCTTTTTTTTGTGAGTTTTTCGCATATCGGTGCCGTGAGTAAACATAGAGGCAGTCATAGATATCGTCGTGCTCAAAGCGAAACGGCATATCTCGTGTTTTATGTAATCTTGCAGGTGGTCTAAAATAGGCTTTCTTAAACCCTCCTAAGCCCATCATTATTAAGCTAGCGAACTATGTACGCACCATACTAGGAGCTCAACTCTATTTATAGACCAATCACTTTGTCGGTAAAGCTGATTTTTATCGACTTTCTATTTATAAGTTATACACAGAGCAAAAGAGATATTACTGCCTTATACTTAATGTCCTATTCTGTCTTATGCTTTCTGTCGCCGTCTCTTGCTTTATATTTCTAAGTTATACAAAGAGAAAAAGAGATATTACTATCTTGTACTTAATGTCCTATACTGTCTTATACTTTCTGTCGCCGTCTCTTGCTTTATATTTCTAAGTTATACAAAGAGAAAAAGAGATATTACTATCTTGGACTTAATGTCTTAGAGTGTCTTATACTTCCTGTTGCCGTCTCTTGCTTTATATTTCTAAGTTATACACAGAGCAAAAGAGATATTACTGTATTATACTTAACGTCCTATACTGTCTTATACTTTCTGTCGCCATCTCTTGCTTTCTATTTCTGAGTTATACAAAGAGAAAAAGAGATTTTACTTTCTTGTGCTTCCGCATGCTTTCATTCTATTGCTTTATTTTGGTTACGTCTTACATTATTCCTTATTTCTAAAGGGGAAAAAATAGCCCTGTCATTTTAAAATGTGTGCCTCCTAGCCATGAGGTCTCCAGATGCTTCTGTTTTTGAATAAAGAGCTTAAAAAAAAGATCTTTCAGTGTAGCAGTTTTGTTTGAGGGTTTAAAATGATAAACAGTTTGCTGTAATTACAATGTGCAGCTAAATATAGTGATTTTTTTATGTAATCTTAAAAAAATTGTTTTTCTAAAGGGAAATATGTCAAAGCTAAGTAAAAAACCGAGGTAAAAGCTAAAAAAGCAGAAAATGAGTGCTGAAACAAGCGCTAATAATGAGTTAATAAAACAGAAACGGAAGAATTTAAATATATGAAATGAGTAACCGCATCAGGTATTTACATACCGGATAGTTGAATCCTGAAAAGAACAGAAATTAATATATATAACGAAGTCAAATAAAAAAAAAAAAAAAAAAAAAAAAAAACAGAATTTACCACAAATAAGAATAGGGCTGCCGCCCCTGAGCCCCTCTAAAGGGCAGAGTGTCATTTGCGCTTTACTGAAAATATATTGTATTTCGAGCAGCGTGTTTTTATTTGTCCCACATAGTCAACAATACAACGTCAACATATAATCATTAAGATAATCTTAAGATTAGATAAGATTTAAGATAAGCATTAAGATTAAGATAATTAAGATTTAAAATCGGAATTAGAGTGGGACTTGTCTCCTTCGAACCCTCTATAAGTCTTGGGTATCATTTGCGCTTTACTGAAAACAAAATATATTTCAAATAGTGTTTTGTTTTTTTTTGTCAAATCAATAACAACAGAAAAATCTTGCAACTGTCAACTTAATTTTATTTTGTCACCCATATCCAATAATACAACAAAAGCATGAAATATCAAGGATAACCGAAATTTAAAATCCGAGTTAGTGTGGGACTATCCGCCCTCAAACCCTCTAAAAGTCTTGACCGTCATTCGCGCTTTCTGAAAGTATGTATTTTGAACATTGTTTTTAAATCAGTTACAGTCAACAAGAACAGTCAAATCAATAACAAAAAATAAAATCAGGACCATAAAAAAGATTACAGAGCCAAAAAATAGTGTTAGGATAACAAAATTTGTAACTGTCAATTTAATTTTACTATTTTGAAATTACTTCTTTTATCAAAACTTATCCTTTTGATTCTATTTCATCAAATCACTCTGACAATGCATGCCTAAATCACTTTTCACTTAAAATAAGCATATTTGTCCTAACTTTCGAAAAAAGACTTGATACCTTTCTTTCTAGGAGTTCATTACATGCGACCACTGGATGCATTTAGATATTGCTGGCGTCATGCTTAACAAAGACGAAGTGCCCTACCTATGTAAGGGCTTTTCTGGAAGACCAACTAGAACAATTGTAGAATTTATCTCTCAGTCGATTGCATAGAACCAAGTTTTGGAAAGCGTTTCTGTGATTAAATTTTGTTTGCATTGATTTTTGTACCCAAGAGAAAGTATTTCTTGCGTTTGCGCTTTCTATAGGTAAAAAAAAAGCGCATACACATTTTGTCACTTCCAGACTTATTGAAATCACAGTGTTAACAAGTACAATCCCTGACCTGTACTGCAGCCATCTGTTGTAAAAAGGCAAGATTTATGAATTTCGTGTTTTTTTCCTTTATTTACCGTCGTGCTTGTACTACGATTAAATAAAAAAAAGCAAGTTTTTTCAACTGAAAGGAAAGAGCAATATTAAAACTTAAAACGAACAGAAATTATTACGTATATAGAGGGCAATGTCCCCTCCTCAACACCTCGCTCGTTTCGCGAAAGCTTTTTAAAAAGCTTCTTATTGTTCTAGTTAAACGACCCTCGTGTTTCAGGAGTCGTTCTTAAAGAATTGGGAAAGGATTCAAACTTCAGCGTAAAGAACGAGGTTTTGACGAGGGGACAGTGCCCTCTATATACGTAATAATTTCTGTTCGTTTTAATGTTGCTCCTTATTTTCAGTTGAAAAAATGTTTTAATTTAATTTCTGATCGTTTTTTAAATAAACGATCATTGTCGTTTATTTTAAACCGGTTTCTCTGTCTGTGTCAGAGATTTAGCTCAGTCTCAGTGAGATAAACTACTATGCAGGTATATTTTAATTAAATATTTAATATATAGAGTTGGTTAGGTTAGGTACAATGAGTCGAAGACTCTCACACTCGTAATACAAAAAATGTTTTCGTCGATTTCTTCTCTTTCCGTAGTTCGCATATCTGCCTCAGCGATTCTTCTAAATCGTGTACCGCTTCACTTACTTTGCCTGCTATAACTAATTCAATAATCTTCTCCATCTCCTTCTCTAAATTTTCGTTTCCTACATTAACCTTAAATAAATCTTCATCATAAATATCTACTATTCTTTCTATTTTTATATTTTTTCTTAATCTAGTATGCATTTTTCCGAAACCTTTTCTATAACCTTGTGTTTCCGTCGGCGATTTTCTACTCTGATTTCTGACAGCAATGGCAAATGGTCGGAGCCAATTATTTCCAGAACCTCAAAATCCGCACAACGGGACAAAAAACAACTATACACTAAAATATAATCAATTAAACTTGGGTTCATACCTGATAAACATGTAAGCTTTCATATCCCCTTATCCTTTCCTACCCTTCCATTAACCATGAGCAAACCATACTCCCCACAAAAATTCTAAAGCTTACTTCCCCAAGTGTTCTTTCTCCTTCTCTTGTCCTTAGTATGCTTTCCCCTTAATTTCTCGAAACTCTCTTCTTTTTGTATTGGAGGATCTGCAAAAAAACCCATCACAAGTGTCTCATGTGATCTAAACGATCGGCTATATACGCATTATAATCCCCCATCAATATAAATCCCATGTACAGGTACTTGAAACTTAGAGCTGCTACTTCCTCAGGTAGAAGTTTCCAAGTATCTTCGTTTAAATATGAGCTAGACTGATGTGGTAGACATAGGTGAAGCATAAGCTAGATAGAATGGGGTTGCTACAAAATGTTAGAACTTAAGAGATTTTTGCAGGACATTAGAAGTTTCAAATACCCTCCTCCCTATAAAAATCGTCTGAGACCCCCTCCTCCACTAAAATTCTGGCAGAATATAGGTATATGCAATAAAGTCCTAAAATGACTATTGAAAGAAATAAAATGCGGCTTACATGCGTAGTTCGTAACACTTTACGGGCTTCTAAAGTATATAGTACGTTTAGTAAAAAAAAAAATACAAATGTCTGAAACCCACTTTCTTTTATCTCTTAAAGCAATCAATCAGACAGCTAATTGCTCCCATGCGACAAAATTACCGTCCTAAACTTGTATGATATATCAGATGAGTAAGTTAAAGTGATTTGTGCTATATACTTGACTTTATTAAACAAGAAACGCATATACATAAATCTTATACAAAGGAGACAGGGAGGCAACTCGTTTTGTTTCCTTTAGCAACAGAGAGAGAAAAAAGAAGAAGGAATTACACCTCAATAACTCACACGGAGTACATAAAAAAAGAGAAAGAGTAGAAACGGAAAAAAAAATCGACTCGTAGACACGTATGGGACTTATAAACTAATTTATAAATAAATCACTTTCTGCCCACTACTATAGGCAGAAAGAACTATCTCTTTCAATTTTTTTTGTATGTATAGAGTGATGGTGACTCACTTATTAAATCAAGTAGTTTATATTTATTGGCAATCTCAGGGTCGATATCTTAAACTTAGTCTTGATCTCTCATTTTTAATAAAAGGAAAAATAAACTTATTCCTTGCTCTTGATAAATGGCTGTTTATTTTCAATCAAGAGTTTCATTTTATTGAAATAATTATCCATGCGTTGGATTTCTAAAAACCATATGCCTATATTAAGGTGAGACATTTGTTGTAAATGAAGAATATCAAGAAATAAAATGATGTTATACGGGAACAATATTGTTGCAATTAAGCTAGGAAGCAAGGTTAGCAGCAGGTTTGCTGTTGAACCGGGAGTTACGCAGGGTTGTGTTCTATCCTCATTTATATGGATACGGGAACAATACAATACGGGAAATACGTGAACAATATTGCTGCATTTAAGCTACGAAACAAGGCTAGCAGCAGGTTTGCTGTTGAACCGGGAGTTATGCAGGTTTGTGTTCTATCCTCATTTATATGGATACGGGAACAATACAATACGGGAAATACGTGAACAATATTGCTGCAATTAAGCTACGAAACAAGGTTAGCTGGAGATTTGCTGTTGAACCGGGAGTTACGCAGGATTGTGTTCTATCCTCATTTATATGGATACGGGAACAATACAATACGGGAAATACGTGAACAACATTGCTGCAATTAAGCTACGAAACAAGGTTAGCTGGAGATTTGCTGTTGAACCGGGAGTTACGCAGGATTGTGTTCTATCCTCATTTATATGGATACGGGAACAATACAATACGGGAAATACGTGAACAACATTGCTGCAATTAAGCTGCGAAACAAGGTTAGCTGGAGATTTGCTGTTGAACCGGGAGTTACGCAGGATTGTGTTCTATCCTCATTTATATGGATACGGGAACAATACAATACGGGAAATACGTGAACAACATTGCTGCAATTAAGCTACGAAACAAGGTTAGCTGGAGGTTTGCTGTTGAACCGGGAGTTACGTAGGGTTGTGTTCTATCCTCATTTATATGGATACGGGAACAATACAATACGGGAAATACGTGAACAACATTGCTGCAATTAAGCTACGAAACAAGGTTAGCTGGAGGTTTGCTGTTGAACCGGGAGTTACGTAGGGTTGTGTTCTATCCTCATTTATATGGATACGGGAACAATACAATACGGGAAATACGTGAACAATATTGCTGCAATTAAGCTAGGAAGCAAGGCTAGCAGCAGGTTTGCTGTTGAACCGGGAGTTATGCAGGTTTGTGTTCTATCCTCATTTATATGGATACGGGAACAATACAATACGGGAAATACGTGAACAATATTGCTGCAATTAAGCTAGGAAGCAAGGCTAGCAGCAGGTTTGCTGTTGAACCGGGAGTTATGCAGGTTTGTGTTCTATCCTCATTTATATGGATACGGGAACAATACAATACGGGAAATACGTGAACAACATTGCTGCAATTAAGCTACGAAACAAGGTTAGCTGGAGATTTGCTGTTGAACCGGGAGTTACGCAGGATTGTGTTCTATCCTCATTTATATGGATACGGGAACAATACAATACGGGAAATACGTGAACAACATTGCTGCAATTAAGCTACGAAACAAGGTTAGCTGGAGGTTTGCTGTTGAACCGGGAGTTACGTAGGGTTGTGTTCTATCCTCATTTATATGTATACGGGAACAATACAATACGGGAAATACGTGAACAACATTGCTGCAATTAAGCTAGGAAGCAAGGTTAGCAGCAGGTTTGCTGTTGAACCGGGAGTTATGCAGGTTTGTGTTCTATCCTCATTTATATGGATACGGGAACAAGACAATACGGGAAATACGTGAACAATATTGCTGCAATTAAGCTAGGAAGCAAGGTTAGCAGCAGGTTTGCTGTTGAACCGGGAGTTACGCAGGTTTGTGTTCTATCCTCATTTATATGGATACGGGAACAATACAATACGGGAAATACGTGAACAATATTGCTGCAATTAAGCTACGAAACAAGGTTAGCAGCAGGTTTGCTGTTGAACCGGGAGTTACGCAGGGTTTTGTTCTATCCTCCTTTATGTGGATTATTCTGTTAACTTTGTCCTCAAAAATATGGCAAAGGCTATGGGATGAGAGAGCAAGGAATAAAATGCTCTTAGAGTTAGATTATTTAGTGTCCTAGACAAAATTTTTAGCAAAATGGATTATATTTTGAAAATTCAGAGTGTAAGAATAGGTTTGAAAATTAGTTTTAAGAAGACAAAGTCGCTTAAACTGGGAATAAATTAAGGGGGAGAAGTCATGTTGGGTAACAAGAAGATCGATCAAGTGGATTACTTCGCTCAAATGGGTACTACCTATTATATATTTTTTTTCGTTAAATCACGAAAAGGCACAAACGATTCTCAGGAGAAAATATTGAAATGTTGCTGATTTTGAATAGCCAAAAAGTCAGTAGTTTATTCTTCTTTATCCTGAGGCTTAGCACGTGCAATTTCAAATCTAGATTTTTATGGTAAGCACAAGGGCGGATCCAGGATTTTCTTTATGGGGTGGGGGAATAATAGGTTGCTCCAATAAACTTGCGAGCAAAGAAATACCTGCAATTTAAAGGGAACCTCGACAATTATGTGTCGTATGTTAGAAGTGGAAATGTCGTAAATTTAATTTAGAATCTGGGGAAGGTTAAAGTGCTAATAAATCTGTTGAGACTAAAATGGTATAAAAATATTGATTCAAAAAAATAATACCCTACAACAAACGCCCCGCCATAAACAGAAATATAAAAAACTCATCATCTTTTAAAAAAGTATAATATTTAATGTTTTCTGCATAATTTTTGCCTTTGCGCTTCTGACCGCTGTACCGAGTGAATTAAGCCTCTTGTTGTCAAAAAAAAAAAATTGGTCTTGAACCATCTTTTGGGGTCATGCACTCTTTGTGACAATTTGTTTGCGTTAAATCATTTAGAATGTCGCCTAACTTGGCGGCATCGCTTAGTAACTATGATAGTAATGAAGAGTAGGAAATGAGGATAAAGATATAACTTGTACATTTTTAAAATATATATTAAACATTAAATACTAGTTCTTTTAGGGGTGTAACAAGAAAAACAGAACGAAGTGATAGAAATACATAGAAAAAATTTAAAACGAGGGTTTTAGGTATAGACAATAAAGCATTAACTATTGCTGTTTCTTTAAAAAAATAGTGTTTTAGTAAACCGTGTCAACTTTGACGAAATCTCAAAAATTTACTAATCAAAATTTTACTTTTCATAACAACCTAGCGTATCTTTCCACTTTTTAAAGTTTTATATATTTTACTTAAGTTACAGAGTTCACAATTTTAAAAGAAAAGTCTATATCTGTTTCCACAACCGCCATATCTATTTATTACACGATCGATGTCTACCTCAATATTTTGGTGAATGTTCATAATGGCTATTCCTGTCAGTCCAGAGTCTTCTCAGTTTAGAGCTCTTTGTAGTATTTCCTCTTATATTCATCCTAAAATATTCGAATAAAGACCAAAATCGTCAGAAAAATATTAACTCTAATAAAGATACATGCAGGTATGTACTTCCAACTCAGTATATGAGTCGAAATACTTCTTAAAAAACAAATAATTATATGTTTGTTATTTTTGTATTTGATATGTACAGATTGGTGATTTAAATTCTCGGGGTTCCAAGCTGCGGTAGATTTCTAATTAATTTTTTTTTTTAATCTTGAGATTTTCATATATCCACTTCAAAGTTTAAATCTCGATATGTCTGTTGAGCACAAATATAAAAATTTGACTCAGATTTAGCACTAAGTAAGAGAATTGTCCTGTAAAAATTTTAGATAACTTCGAAGACCACACTGCCTTTCCATGACGAAAGTAAAACAGTTCAAAATAGGGATGATACCTTTTTATTGACAGTGAAATATAAAACTATTTAACTGGATATTTCGAACACATATACAGTGTTCATCATCAGCTGTATATTCATCTTCACTGTATATGTGTTCGAAATATCCAGTTAAATAATTTTATATTTCACTGTCAATAAAAAGGTATCATCCCTATTTTGAACTGTTTTACTTTCGTAAAAATTTTAATTTATAAGCAACTAATCGTAGAAAGGTGATTGGATAGCATGTATCAAAATAAGCATAAAAATCCTCAGCGGTATATACAGCAGTTAAGACAATTTTATGGACAAATATATGCAACCCATATGCAAAAATATAACTATATTTTGTGACTAGTTGGTATTAAGAAGGTGAGAAATTTTGAAGTAATGTTGTAGTTGCATTCAATTTCCATAATTAACACAGTTGCGTGAATTTCTACTTTTATCAACATGGTATTAGTAAATTTTTGAAAAAAAAAATCGATGCCATTCCACTGATTCAAACTGAGAATTCAGAGACCCATCTAGCTAGATAAAAAAAAAAAAATAAACACATACTTATTTGCGTTCTTTTACAAACAATTTTTCGAAAATTCATTCTTCGTAAATGATTATTCCGACCTTTGAAGAAGTGTTTCGACTCATATACTTAGTTTTAAGTTTTGGAAAAAAATAGGGCAAAATACTCTTTAATTACAAATTTTGTTGAAAAAAAAAAAGATCGGAGATATCGAAATCATTGTAACAAATATAGAAAGTGAAAACATCAATATACTGTTTAATCAAATTATCGCCCAACACATCAAATTTAAAGCGAAACATCTCATCATAAAACTTATCTAATAGCGGACAGTAGTTCGCTTTCGATGCATGATCTAATTGTCTATAGGCGGTTATGCCTCAGTATCGCTTTGTCAAAGTAGCGTTAATCAGCCATGCAAGGGGAGAATGTGACGTAAACTATGCAAATATGGTATAAATTTTTCTGGGGTTCTGACCATAACTGACTGCAAATTTTCGTCTTTTTGGCCTTCTTACTTATATTATATAACTGGATGCGTTCAAACCTGTAAGCTTAATCGCGTAGCAAGTTGCTCTTATCTAAAAAAAACAACTTATTTTAAAATTTTCAGGTATTTTTCTCGTTTGAATTCAAACATTAAAATTATTGTTCAGGCACCGCAAATATTTTTGCAGTTTACATAATAACTTTAGCGATTCTGAACTGAGCTTAAAAAATTTTTCAACTTTTTTTCATGTCTTACAAAGACATTGCTTATGCTTGTAAGAAAAGAAATTCGGTAAGGATATTTTTCTAGCAACGATTTCTACTAAGCTTCAACTTTTTTGTTTTAAGGTTTTTGAATTGTTGTAATTCCTTGTCATAATATATGCAAATATTTTTCAATTACCAGCTTTTTGCTCTTTAAGCAATTTAATATAAACTTTTTCATACATGAAAATCTTCAATTTTTCCACATAAGTATGACAACCTCATTGCAATACTGATGTATATAAAAATGACGTCACTCACATAATTCTTTTTCTTCTAAAATTAAGGCTCTTAACGGTTCTGACCTGTGTAGATCGTTTTTTAGGCCAGAATATCCGAGGATGTCAGTTTTCTCGAAAAAAATTGGGCCATTTTCGAGAAAAAATAAATAAATACATACACAATTATTACTCACTTCTAAAGATAGTATTTGAGGGTGTGACTTTGTGCAAGATTTCAATCTCAGAATTGAAATCCCAGAATCTTGGAGAAATTCCCAAAACGTGACAGCACTGGGTAAAAATGCTTTGTCTATTAACTAATAATAACAAATTTCCAAGGATTATGGATCCAATTCTCAGCGAGCGAACCGAAAAGGAACAGTAACAATAAACACAAGCAAGAATATATTTATTAAATTTAAAATCACATAAAAATCACCAGTAAATCAAGCGTTCAGGTACTATAGTGAACACTAAACATTTTTAGACAAGATAAGACTTAAAATAGATTATAATTGTCAATTTTAGCACAAGTACGAGAAACGAAATCGATTAGAAATGTTACCGTTACCCACAATTTTTTGCCACTAAAAAAAAAAATTATTAAGGCAGCTTGGAAGCAATTTGACCCAACAAATACATAGGTTTTTAAGTAAAGAACAGCACAGGATATTTATCGAATTCAATTTAGAAAAAAACTTAAGAAATAACAAAAACCATTTTTAATAATGCCACTCATTTTACTATAAGATTTTTGTTTAACTTAATATGCGTTACTCTGCTTTGATCCCAATAATGGCCTTAAAACAAAATTTTATGGCCTTAAATAATAATAATGGCCTTAAAACTTTTATATAGGTGATACTCTGCTTTTATCCCAATAATGGCCTTAAAACAAAATTTTATGGCCTTAAATAATAATAATGGCCTTAAAACTTTTATATAGGTGATACTCTGCTTTTATCCCAATAATGGCCTTAAAACAAAATTTTATGGCCTTAAATAATAATAATGGCCTTAAAACTTTTATATAGGTGATACTCTGCTTTTATCCCAATAATGGCCTTAAACAAAAATTTCTCACATCATTGATATTAATCAAGCTGAACTGAAAAATAAATGAAAAAAGTGTTAATGATTGTATAGAGTATTGGTAAGCGGTAACATATGAGGTAAGCCTTAGCGTCAATAAGAAGGTCACATGATCGTGATTAATTTAGAAAAAAACTTAAGAAATAACAAAAAACATTTTTAATAATGCCACTCATTTTACTATAAGATTTTTGTTTAACTTAATATGCGTTACTCTGCTTTGATCCCAATAATGGCCTTAAAACAAAATTTTCTCACATCAGATATTAATCAAGCTGAACTGAAAAATAAATGACAAAAAACGTGTAAATGGTTGTATACAGTATTGGTAAGCAGTAACATATGAGGTAAGTTTAAGCGTCAATAGGGAGGTCACATGATCGTGATTAATTTAGAAAAAAACTTAAGAAATAACAAAAAACATTTTTAATAATGCCACTCATTTTACTATAAAATTGTTATTTAAATTAGTATGCGTTACTCTGCTTTTATCCCAATAATGGCCTTAAACAAAAATTTCTCACATCATTGATATTAATCAAGCTGAACTGAAAAATAAATGACAAAAAACGTGTAAATGGTTGTATACAGTATTGGTAAGCAGTAACATATGAGGTAAGTTTAAGCGTCAATAGGGAGGTCACATGATCGTGATTAATTTAGAAAAAAACTTAAGAAATAACAAAAAACATTTTTAATAATGCCACTCATTTTACTATAAGATCTTTGTTTAACTTAATATGCGTTACTCTGCTTTGATCCCAATAATGGCCTTAAAACAAAATTCTCTCACATCAGATATTAATCAAGCTGAACTGAAAAATAAATGACAAAAAACGTGTAAATGGTTGTATACAGTATTGGTAAGCAGTAACATATGAGGTAAGTTTAAGCGTCAATAGGTAGGTCACATGATCGTTTCACAATTTGGTTAAGGCCGTGATTAATTGAACTTGAAAACATCGAGGTTCAAAATTGAAGTTAGGGTAGCCTTCTGTCTCTCAATTCTCTAGAGACCGTCGATTGTCAAAAACCCTTCAAATAGCACTTGTTCATTGGCGGAAATAGCAGGTTAATTATGCCAGCTTATCAATATGGTCTCTAGGGGGTGGAAGAAGCGATCTGAAACGATTCTTTCTGGCAAAATACCTTGTAAAAATTTCAGGTAGCTGAAAATATTCTATGGGACTGTTCGAAAATAATAAAATACATCGAAAAATAATTGCAATCATCTTACAGTTTATTGTCTTCTGCTCATGATAGTGCCGATTTTGTTCTAAAAGCAATATCTTTCACAGAGTACGCTTGTGAAAAAGAACTAGACATTTTACAAGATTTCTAAGCAATTAGAGGAAATACAGCAAAATCTTATTTTATAAATCTTCATAACATTTCGTATCATCTTCAAAATGCTACGGCCTGATATTAAAAGCGGTATCTTCCGCCAATGAATACTTGAGAACTTTTTAAACATAAGTTTTCGATTTTAACATGGGATTTTTGAGTTCCATCAGATCACTTAATCACGGCCTTAAATATTGGTGGTGAGTAATACTACCAATAATAATGAGCGCGTTTAATTATTGATAGTTCAGAGTAGATTAAGGGGTTATCTGGGTCAATTAAACATAACCATTTCTGAAGTCCCCACTAAACAGCTATAAATATATATTAGTTTGATGAATATTTGATATCAATACATTTTAGATTACTAGAAAATTGGCTAAAGATTACTAAATTGCAAGAATTTGCTAAGGTCAATTACACTAGAACGTAGATAACATGGTTCACTGGATCATCTTATCGATATCGTTATGGTATCGATATCGGTATTTATTGTTTAGATGGTTCATCTAATAGATAATGTAATTTGGACATATCTGGATATTATCATGCATGCATCACTCAGCAAAAGGCTTTAATCCAAATTATTATAATGATAAAAGTACCAGCTTTACTCCTAGAGTCAGAAAATGTTATCAGCATTAAAAATTTCAAATTTAGGATAAACATAGTCCCAACTACGTTCGAGCGGGTTAAAAACAATTAATTAGTTTCATTGGTTGTGATTAACATCAAAACTACTCTCTTTCAAGTTTATTTTACCTTCTAGTCTTGATTTTTTTTTCTGTAAAAAAAGGGGGGTACACACCCCCATTGACACCACTGTTGCTAAATGAGCAGCCATACTATTCACAGTAAAACCTTAAAATAGAAAAATCCAAAAGCCCAAATTTTAATGACTGAAAAACGGAAAATGATTTTTAGGCTACAATTTCTTTCTGGATGGGGGGGGATTCTTTGAATGAATCTCAGGTAAAGTAATCCCCCTGCATCAGTGAGTCGTTATGCTGACACAAATAATCGTCTTTCCCCAAATGAAGCACTGGTCAGTTCTTGCAATACCTACAAAGACATCTAAAAGGGAGTATATCCCATTAAAGCTGCTCACAAGAAAAACGAAATTCTTACTCAATTACAGGTGCATTTAATTTAATCTCAATTTCATTGAGTTTTGGCTAAATTCTTTAGCTTTCAAGTTCTTTCAGCTATTTTTCCCATATGGTCCGCCATTTCTTTTAAAATATCAATGCGATATTTATTGCCCAAAACTTAAAAAAAAGCTCGGCCTTTAGATAAGCTTTGAATGAATAAAAAAAGAACTCTGAAATTAATTTTAACCAACTAAAGAAAGCCAGATTTCAAAGGGCTTTCACAGCAACATTACATAGAGCTAGAGCAATGACATAAGCCAAGAATTTATGTTGTTATTGTGGGTAGTTTAAAAGGCAGTGCTTCTGTACCATAATCAAAACTAGACTTTAAACCGCCGGGCTGTTAATAATTAACCGCCAAAAACCGTTTCTTTTCAAATCTTTTGTAAATTTCTGTTTTAGTTTGACACCTTCCATATGGCCCGCCGTTTCCTTTGCGTTCCGTATTTTTTCGTGAAAATTTTCTACAATCTAGGCACGTCAGGTGCAATTTGAATAAAAGAAGAAAAAAAGTTAACTTTAAAACCCAAATTTCACACAGAGCTGCTGACTATAAACTTCCGAACAGCCCCTTCTCAGTTTTACTGTCCAGTAAAATTTCTGTTCTACTTTACAACTCTTGCGACAGCCAAGTTGACACGCCACCAGTGACATCTCCAAAGGCAAACTAGTCAATTAACTTTACTGCAGGTGCAATCCAGAATTTTTCCAATTTTCTTCCTAATCCGAATAAACCGTCCATGACACTAATATAATAGTAAAAAAATACAGGCACAAATGGGCCCAGATTTTTTTTTTCTAATATGGAAGCCTGCAATACTAAGGAAATCCCTCCGAACCTTGAGGATAATCTCAAATGCTATGATAACTAAAGAAGAAAAACACAAGAAATAAGCCAATTTTTAAGCACTTATTTTTAGCAAAAACATAATTATATCTAGCCTTCCTCTTTTTCAACTTATCTTTATTTTTTATATCAATTTCTTCCTATTAGTAGCCTATGAACCTTAGAGGCAATCAAAGTCTTTAGATGGCAGTTTTTGGACTAAGTAAACTAACCTACTCTGAAAATGGACTAAAAACAAAGAAAATAAAAATCTAGGGGGGGGGGGAATCCTCCCCCAATCAACGCCACTGACTCCTCGGTATAAATAAAACTAAAATATGAAAATATATAAGTAACTAACAAAGACATGTTAATTTACAATGGACTACAGACAGCATGCGTTTTTCCGAGCTCTTCGCATTCTTCTTCCATGCTGCGATCATTTTCGAGGTTTATTTTCATTTCATTTCAGGTTTATGTTTTCAGGTTATTTCAGGTTTATTTTCAATTATTTGAAAACGTCGAAAACAGGAGCACGTATCTGGTATCTAACAATACATATCTGATGTATTGTTTCTGCGCGTCTTTTCTAAAATGACGTCTTGCATATGACTCATAGAAATAGTAGATAGACTAGCTAGAATCAAACTTTCTTGTATTCTAATTGATTTTATTCTAAGAAAGTTTAGCTAGTCTATCTACATATAGAGATATATACTAGAGATATATACTATATACTATATACTAGCTAGAATCAAACTTTTAACAGTAACACTAATTGATTTTATTGTCATATGACCATAGAATCTTTTTTATTTCTCGAACACCATTCAATAAATAAAAAAAACATTTTTTCATTTCAGCTGGTGAAAGTTTGTCATTGGTGGTCATCAGCTGGTGTTTATAACTTCTAAAAATATTAAACCGATAATATAATATCGGTAGAAATAGACAATAATATCGGCCACTGCGCGTCTTTTCTAAAATGACGTCTTGCATATGACTCATAGAAATAGTAGATAGACTAGCTAGAATCAAACTTTCACTGCTGAATCTATTAAAAGTTTTATTGAAGTTTTATTAAACGGGGCGGTGTTCGTGGATTTGCTAGAATCAATTTTATAAAACTCATAGAAATAGTAGATAGACTAGATCTCATCTAGAGATCTAGATGAGTATATTATCTAGATATCTAACAATTAACAATACAGATAGAAAAATTGCTTTTACAGACTTCCATTTTTTCTAATTTCGAAAACTTATGTCTTAAGTCATGACTCTGATTGGTCAATCGAGAATTTTATGCTTGAAAGTTGAACAATGTTCAACTCAAGAAAGAATTACAAACGGCATACATAATTGGCACTGTAGTTGTGCATTATTTTGATTCTATCGACAAGTGTGGCTACAATGTAATCTGGGAATGAGAAAGAGTAGTATTATTTCAGTTTCATTGGATGGCGTACAATGAACATTCATTGTTTTGATTAAAAATTTTATTCGTTACTTATATACTTCTAGTTCTATTTATAAATGGAATGGCAGTGTCGTAAAAGAGATTATTTACGCTCCACTAGGTTTCACCAAATGAATACAATTAAACAGGCCCGATACAATTAACGTCTACTAGTATGTTAAAACGATTTTCGTTCAAATAATAATGACAAAATCCAAAAAGCACTAGCTGGTTTCAAACACTAGGAATTGTTGAAGTGTTTGAACACATACCGTATTGAACGTCGGCCAAATAAAGGGTAAGGAGGTGTATGAATTGTTGTGTACTCGTGCCCTTGAAGATCTCACACACCTGACGCTACAAATACACAATATGATTTCTTTCTTTTTTCATGGAATTTTACGTCTGCCAATATCAGTACTTGCTTTTATAATCTTTCTAAATGTAAGAGTTATACCAATACGCAATCTAAAGATTTTCATTACACTGACTTAGTCACTGGTATTTCATTATTTGACGCATCCTCTGCTGACGACGATCTTTGCAATAAATTCCAGCCTCCAAATGTGTGTGAAACCAATCACTTCGCAAATTACCGCGGATATTTTGTGCTTTCTTCGTATTGGAACAAACAGTTGAGAAGCTTGTAAGAAATAATTCCATGAGACTTCACGGAATAAATTGGCGTTTCCTAGTCCTAACAAATGATTAGATAGTGTACATTTTAAATATCCTCTCCCCACTCTATCGGTTTTATAGGTTCATGGTTCTAATTTATTCAATTTCAAGGACTTTGACAATCCCTTGACTATTTGCTGCAACAATATAATTCGAATTCCTCTTCCAACAAACAGCAGAGACAAACTCATTATTCTCCTCTTCTTTGTTGCCCCTATCTAAAACGTTTTTCACGTGATCGAACTTAAAATCCAAAATAGGTTTGGACATTTTTTTATAGTACAGATAGACAGCATTGTTTTCAGACCCACAGGAAACAAAATCACCGCTTGCTGCTAATCCAACAAAGTTCTTTTCATTTACGTGTCCTTTGAAAGTGCGGAAGGAGTTCAGCTGAGACGTGCTCCACAGCTTCAATTGGCTGTCTGTAGAAGCGGACACAATCTCAGAACTAGACACAAATTTAACATAAGAGACAGCTTTCTTATGCTCTTTATAAACCATCAGTGGACTTCTTGAATTTCGAATATCATAATAATATACACTATGATCGGCTGAACCATAGGCAAGATGGTACCTGCTTTCTGGATTAAATCTAACGCAGCATATATTTGCCTTAGCTTCGATCGTTGCAACACTGTGGCTAGCATTAAGGGACCATAGTTTCAGTTTGGCATCGTCACTGCCAGAGGCTAGCAAATTGGTATCAACACGGTTAAAATCAACAGTCCAACAGCGACGCTCATGCTCTTGATAGCTCCGAAGTCTCTTACCAGTTGAAACATCCCATATAGTTACGTTTCCTTCGTAGTCGCTACTACCAAGGTAGTTTTTATGAAAATAATTGTATGTAAGCCAACTGACTTTAGAACTTCCAACAATTTCAAGGACTGGATAATGCAATTCCATGGCACTATTAACAATTGACGAAAACTCATAAAGTTTCACTCTTTTTGTAACACCTGCAACCGCAAAATAATCACCATCTTTGTCAAATTCTATACTAGAGACGATGCTGGAGTTGTTAAAGACATCACTCGCATAGTGAACAGTCGCTAGCGGACGTAAACTAGAATAGCGTGTAAATTTAGAGAGCATATCACTAAATTCCTCAGTATCACCACTAGTATCAAGATGAAAATCATTAGTCTTCTTTTCAAGGTAAAATGCTTCTAAGTCATCCATCTGTTCATACAGCCTCTTTCGTTTTATGTCAGAGATTCCGCGGACGGTTTCAGCAACATTGTTAACTTCTGGAGCCATTTTGTACGGAATATCAGGTACAAGTGGGGATTCATTGACCTCTGCAACAGAGGGACATATACCGCGGATGCTTTCGTTGACAGAAAACTCATCACGCTCAATGAGCGCTAGTTCCTGATTAAGCCGTTCGATTTCGTCCTGCCTTTTATTTTTAATGATTGTGAGAAATTCCTTCATTAGTTCCAACTGATTCAACTTTAGATCACTTTCAAGTTGTTTTTTTCGTTCAGTCAAAAGATTCAACATCAGATTTACGTCAGGCAAGGTGACTTTGATGTCGCTGGACTGTAAACCTTCAACAAAATCAGGATAGTTCGATTTATTTATGGTTAATTTCTGATCAATTCCAAGCTTAGCTTTAGCAATTAACTCATTAAGCAGGAAGTTTGGAAATATTTTTTTCTGACACTGAAAAACAAAGTTGCATTTAGGACATCGATCTGACGTTTCGAGGCTTTCGGTAATGCATCCATAGCAAAAACTGTGTCCACAAATTGTAACAAATGCTTCCTCGATGATTTCAAAGCAAATAGGACAAAGAAACTCATTATTTCTGTCTAGTACAGTACTCTCACCAGGGCTTCCGTTAAATTTCCCTCTTTTTGGATTTGAAGCCATTTTCAAATTATCTAAAAAGTAAAACAACAGTTAATTGGTAAAAATACTAATATCCCTTTAACTTTTACACCAGATTTTAGCCTGGCAGACAGCGTGCATCATAAGAAAAAACCAGGAGGGATATTTAGAAAACTAGATGGGATTGGTAGTTAGTTGTCAAGATTTGCGCCACAACTTTTGATTCTGGAATGCATCCGAAAATAAAATCAATGTGAACCGGTTTAACAACAAATAAATAAATAAACTTCTAGCACATTTTATATAGTAAAAGAGAAATATTCTGCATTACGATAAAAAAGGCCTTTTTAGCAAAAATACATTGACCAAGTATAAATCAATATTTAACAATAGCTAAGAGCTCATATGGCACTTGTGACGAGGTTGGAAGAGCCAAGAGCTCATATGGCAAGAGCTCTGAGAAAATTCTAACAATCAATAGATTGATATAAAAAGAAAATCAGAGGCTTAATGCCGGTCGGGAATTAAAATGAGAGCCCTGAGGTCCTTCTAAATATCAAAATTCATTTAGATCCGATCACCCACTCGTAAGTTAAAAATACCTAATTGCTTCTAATTTTTCCACTCCCTTCAGCCCCCCCAGATGGTCGAATCGGGGAAAACGACTTTATCAAGTCAATTTGGGCAGGTCCCTGACACGCCTACCAAGTTTCATTGTCCTAGCACGTCCAGAAGCACCGAACTCACTAAAGCATTGGACCCCCCTAACTTCCCCAAAGAGAGCGGATCCAGTCCGGTTACCTCAATCACGTATCGAAGACATTTGCTTATTCTACCCACCAAGTTTCATCCCGATCTCTCCACTCTATGCGTTTTCCAGAATTTCCGGTTTCCCCCTCCAGCTCCCTCTAATGTCACCAGATCTGGTCGGGATTTAAACTAAGAGCTCTGAGACATGGATTCCTTCTAAATATCAAATTTCATTAAGATCCGGTCATCCGTTCGTAAGTTAAAATACCTAAATTTTTTCTAATTTTTCCGAATTAACACTCTCAACTCCCCCAAAGAGAGCGAATTCAGTCCGATATCTAGGATTTGTGCTTTTTCTTCCCACCAACTTTCATCCCGATCCCTCCACTCCAAGAGTTTTCCAAGGTTTCCCACTTTCACCTCCAACTCCCCCCAATACCACCAGATACGGTTGGGACTTAAAATAGGAGCTCTGAGATACGAGGTCCTTATAAATATCAAATTTCATCAAGATCCGGTCACCTAATCTAAAGTTAAAATACCTTTTCAATTTTTCCTCTTCCTCCAGCCTCCTAGATGGTCAAATCGGGAAAACGACTATTATTAAGTCAATTTGTGCAGGTCTCTGACACACCTACCACTTTTCATCGTTCTAGCAGGTCCAGAAGCACAAAACTCGCCAAGGAAATCCCCCCCAAAGAGAGTGAATCCGGCCCAGTTATGTCAATCGCGTATCTATAACTTGTGCTTAGTCTTCCCTTCATCCCGATCTTTCCACTCTAAGCGTTTCCCAGGATTTCTGGTTTCCAAGACCCCCCCCCCCTTCAGCCCCCTAATTCCCCCGATCCGATTCGAATTGAAAATGGAGCATCTGAGATATAAGATATTTCTATATATCAAGTGTCATTAAGATCCAATCACCCATTCGTAAGACAAAAATACCTCAATGTTCATGTTTTCCAAGATTTCCGGATTCCCCCTCCAAATCCCCCCCCCATGTCAACGGATGTGGTCGGGATTTCAAATAAGAGCTCTGTAGCACAAGATCCTTCAAAATATCAATTTTCATTGAAATCTGATCACCCGTTCGTAAATTACAAATACCTAATTTGTTCTGTTTTTCCCAACCCCCGAAGAGAGTCAATACGGTCTGGTTATGTCAATTACGTATCTCGGACTTGTGCTTATTCTTCCCACCAAGTATCATGACGATCTCTCCACTCTAAGTGTTTTCCGAGATTTCCAGATTCCTCCTCCACCTCCCCCCAACGTCACCGGATCCGGTCAGGACTTAAAATAAGATCTCTGAGACACGAGATCCTTCTAAATATCGAATTTCATCAGCATCTTACCACCCGTTCGCAAGATAAAAATACCTCATTTTTTCCAATTTTTCGAATTAGGTCCTCCCCACAACTCCCCCAAAGAGAACGGATCCGGTCCCGTTATGTCAATCACGTATCTAGGACTTGATCTTATTCTTCCTACCAAGTTTCATCCCGATCTCTCTACACTAAGTTTTTCCCACAATTTCCGGTTCCCCAATTCCTCCCAATGACACTGGATCTGGTCGGGATTTAAAATAAGAGATCTGAGTTACGAGCATTAATATCCGATCACTCCTTCGTAAGTTAAAAATACCTAATTTTTTCTATTTTATCAGAATTAAACCTCCCCCCAACTCCCTACAAGAGAGCGGATCCTTTCCGGTTATGTCAATCACGTATCTAGGACTTGTGCTAATTTTTCCCACCAAGTTTCATCCCGATCCCTCCACTCAAAGCGTTTTCCAAGATTTCCGGTTTCCTATTCCAACTCCCCCCAATGTCACCGGATCCGGTCGGAATTTAAAATAAGAGCTCAGGAACGATAGTCTTCGAAATTTCATTAAGATCCAATCACCCACTCGTAAGTTAAAAATGTCTCGTCTTTTCAAATTTTTCCGAATTAACTGTCCCCCCACTTCCTACCCCCACGCAAATGGTCGAATTAGGGAAAAGACTATTTCTAATTAATCTAGTCTGGTCCCTGATACGTCTGCTAAATTTCATCGTCTTAGCCTATCTGGAAGTGCCCAAACTAGCAAACCCGGGATAGACAGACCAACAGAATTTGTGATCGCTATATGTCACTTGGAAAATATCAAGTGCCATAAAACCAGATGAGATTGTTGACCATTGAAAGTGACTCTAACATTAGTTAAGACGCCTAAATCAAACCGGGTTCCATTAAAGACCTGCAATTAATTGCTGTAAAATAGAGAGAATTAGTTAAAAAGATTTAGTCAAAAAAAAGGTAAAAAGAGCATGCATAGGTAAACAGGTCGCCACCCTATTTTATGTTCAACAATTTTATATCTTTCCATATTCTCACAAATCTACTCGACAGGGCCTAGGAGCAGATACAGAAATTGTATTTGAAGGGGGGAACCAAAAAAACCTGTGTTCTTCCATCAGTATTTTTCACCCCTAGCACCCCAGTAATTAGTCCCGATCCTGACCCTTTGGAGGGAGGCAGTTATCCTATTGCCGCCCCCTGGATCCACCTGTGACTAGGCCTATGAAGAGGCAAGCTGAAAAAACTAGGCCTAGACAAAACCAATATAATATTCAGCGATATAAAAACAAAAACTAGCACAAACATTGATATACTATTGGCCCACGGGTTTTTGAAATACACTTATCTATCTATATCTATCATTGATATACTATTGTACTATGCTACTATAAATAAAATGAAATTTTATAATTTCTTATTATTAAATTCATTAGGATATAGACTAATATGATACCAATCAAACAGTTCATGGTAACGAACTGTAGTAAGGAGCGACCCGGCTCAATAGTAACCAAAACTCTAAAAAATGGAATTTTGATACCAATACATACATCAAAAGAATCGCATTTTAATGCTGATTTTAAATATATAAGTTTCATCAAGTTTAGTCTTACCCATCAAAAGTTACGAGCCTGAGAAAAATTGCGTTATTTTAGAAAATAGAGGGAAACGCCCCCTAGAAGTCATAGAATCTTGACGATCTTAAACGAAAATCACACCATCAGATTCAGCGTATCAGAGAACTCTATTGTAGAAGTTTCAAGCTCCTATCTACAAAAATGTGGAATTTCGTATTTTTTGCCAGAAGGCCGATCACGGATGCGTGTTTATTTGTTTTTTTGTTTGTTTTTTTTCCCAGGGGTGATCGTATCGACCCAGTTGTCCTAGAATGTTGCAAGAGGGCTCATTCTAACGGAAATGAAAAGTTCTAGTGCCCTTTTTAAGTGACCAAAAAATTGGAGGGCACCTAGGCCCCCTCCCACGCTAATTATTTTACCAAAGTCAACAGATCAAAATTCTGAGATAGCCATTTTATTCAGCGTAGTCGAAAAACCTTATAACTATGTCTTTGGGAACGACTTACTCCCCCACAGTCCCCGTGGGAGGGGCAACAAGTTACAAACTTTGACCAGTGCTTACATATAGTAATGGTTATTGGGAAGTGTACAGGCGTTTTCAGGAGGATTTTTTTGGTTGGGGGAGGGGTTGAGAAGAGGGGGATATGCTGGGGGAACTTTCCATCGATAGTTTGTCATGGGGGAAGAAAATCTCCATGAAGGGAGCACAGGATTTACTAGCATTATTTAAAAAAAAACAATGAAAAAATAAATATGAAAAAGTTCTTTCAGCTGGAAGTAAGGAGCAGCATTAAAACTTAAAACAAACAGAAATTATTACCCATTTGAGGGGCTCACCTCCTCCTAATACCTCGCTCTTTACGCTAAAGTATTTTTAGTAATTTCAACTATTTATTCTACGGCTTTTGTGATTCTGGGGTCATTCTTAATGAATTGGGACATAATTTAAGCTTTAGTGTAAAGAGCGAGGATCTGACAAGGGGGCGAACCCCCTCATATATGTAATAAAAATATGAGAATACAAAAGTTCTTTACGTAAGCTAATTTATAAGTTACGTAAATCTTTTACTAATAAAAATATTCGTAAAAAATTAAAAATTCTAGTTGCCTTTTTAATTAACCAAAAAATCGGAGGGCAACTAGGCTTCCTCCCCCGCTCTTTTTTCTCAAAATCATTCGATCAAAATTATGAGAAAGCCATTTAGCCAAAAAAAAAAATGCAAATTTTGTTTTAATTATTCCTCTGCGGAGAGCCAAAATCAAAACATGCGTTGATTCAAAAACGTCCACAAATTAGAGTCAAACTTTAGCGTAAAGAGCGAGGCGTTGATGAGGAAGTAGCCTCTTTCATATACGAAGTAATTTCTGGTCGTTTTAAGTTTTAATGTCGCTCCTTACTTTCAGTTAAAAAAACTTGTTTTTTTATTTAATATCAAACTAAAGCCATAAACCTGTAGATTGGTTTACATCGCGCTACTACAATAAAAAAACTAATGTACCTTCGTAAAACTTACTATACAATTTAATATAATTCTAAAATACATTCTATAAATCCTGATAATACTTCTCATTTTTGTGTTTGTAACAGCAAGGCGTTCAAGAAGTTGTACTATGCAGAATATATCTATATATATATGTATATATATATATATATATATATATATATATATATATATATATATATATATATATATATATATATATATATATATATATATATATATATATATATATATATATATATATATATATGCAAAGCAAGAAATTTGCACATTTTTCTGAAGGATAAAAATTCTGGATATGAGCAGTAACAGTGGCAAGAAACTATCAGGCGATAAGTGTGCTAATTGTTTACTAAAAGAAATGACAATACCTGTACTCCAAAATTCCATTATCTTCCCGTTTCTCCCCCGATTCTTTATTATATTTATTATATGCCCCGCCCCACCAAAAAATTTTTTTATCCGACTTGCAAAAACGTAACACAAATGATTATAAGCAACTTTCTGACGCAGTATTAAGACTTTTTTGTACCCCCCCCCCCGAAAAAACCCTTTCGCAGTTTTGCTCCAGCAGCTGTAAGTAAAATTCGGCTCTACGTAAGTAAAGTCGAATCTAAGGAGACACATACTGCTATGACTGATACCTGTAGTTTTTAGTCATAAAATGAGTGACTATTATTCTATTATTAATACCCCCCCCCCAACCTACACAAGAATTGGCAGCTTCCTTATTCATCCGTAGCCCTAATCCCTGTCTATCTACCCCAACCTTACGAAATTTGTCCATTGTCTACATATAGCACTTGTTATTAGTAAGTATTCAGATATCTTTCAGGGAGGGGGGATTTTCCACAGAGAATTTTCCACGAGAAGGGAGGTTTCTGGGGGTGGAACTTCCAGGTAAAATTTTAGACTGGGGGAATTTACCAGAACTCCTACATGAAATTCTTTTAATTGAATCTACTCTCTCCTCACCACCTCAATTTTAAATGTTGAGATGTTCCCAGGGAAATTTGCTGGAGGTTCAATTGTATGAAATATTTTCCATGGGTTGGATAGGACATTCTCGATCTGTGGGGGCAACTTTCCACTGGGGAGATTTCCAGGAAAATTTTTACCAAGGAGGGAGAATTTCAAGCTTGTTGTGGAATCTGTAAAAAAAAAAAAACTACTCGACTGTGCAGTGCAGCTTCTCTGATAGATTTATCAACTTACAGAGGTTATTTTATGACTACAAAAAGTTCTAAGGTATTGAAAAAAAATCAGTTGTATTAGAAAGGTTAGCATTCTCAAGTAAAATATTCAATAAGAATTGAAAGTGAAACAATGAACTTGAACCATTGTTGAAAGACAAATAGCATAAATGCAATGCAGTTACAGGGCTAATATGTTTAATATAAGAAATTAACTTTTTAAATATGTTTAAAAACGAAAAACTGTGCATAAAGCTGCAATAAAAAGCCATAATTACTTTAAGTGGAATAGTTTTTACATTAGAACTATTCCACTTATGAATATAATATTAATATAATATTCCATTATGTCAATAGAATGACATTACAAAAGTACCTTCTACCCCTGCTTCAACAACCGGAACAGTAGGAGTCACAGAAGCATCTTTATCAACCCATTTGTCAATATACTGGGTCACTTTCTTCTACTTTCTTTTTAAATATCACTGGGTGTGGCAAGTCAAATACTAACAAAAAAGCTTACACAACCTTAAACCTGATCACATACAATCACAATAAGTATGGAAGAGTTCCAGAGACACAAGCAAAAGGATGAAGTGACAAAGAGAATAACAACACTCAGCTAAGGACAAAATTGATATTTTGCACTGCTTCCAATATGTTATGGAAATATATGCCAAAAACTCAAAGGGACTGATGAGAGCAAGAAATTGAACTCTAAAAAATCCTTTTGGAATTTCGGGGGGAGGTCGGTATGCCCCCCTAAATACACCAGTGGATGCAGTAGTTTATTGGGTAGAGGGTCACCAGTGAATTTGGCTTACTGAAAAGGGTTTATCTGAGGAGGTTTTGTTTCACTATGATGAAATTCAAGGCCTAAATTTACTATAATAGTTTGTCTACTGTATTGCACTTGTCTCATACTACTTTTAATCCAATTCGGAGTACATTTAATGTTTGGTGCCCTTCTTAAATTACCAAAAGAGAAAACATGTCCAACACACATAATTAACAGACATTCTTTAAAAAAGTAAACGAAAAGCCCTCCTCACAAATAAATTTTACAAAGGTGGCAGAAAAAAATCCAAATGACAAAAAAAAATTCATACCTACAAGGTGGAAAATCAAATTTATAGTGAGAATCTCAAATAGTTAATATCTTCCCAGACTTTGAAATATCCAAATTACGATTAAACATGGTAAAAGATAAGCACCTTAAATCATTAGCTCAAACCTGGCAAGACTTAATAACAAAATTATAATTCCTGTCTTAACTTAAAAAAAAAAAAAATATATATTCTTTAAATTTTGGTTAAAGTCTACTTTAGTTTTACTCTAAGTTTTGAAAACACAATTGTCTTAAACTTGTCACTAGGTTAAAAAAAGAGAAAAATCCCACAAAAATGGATTTGAACCATAATAGGAGTAAGGTATAAGTAGGAGTGAAGGCTCATTTTCAGTAAGGCATGCTTCACTTTTCTTTTTTCCTGTTTTTTATTCAATTTTACTGCAGTTTTAAGACAGAGATCATATATAGAGATAATTCAGATAGCCATTGACTTTTAGAAACACAGCTTTGATGAACCAATTGACAGCCATCTAGAGAGTTCTGAAACAGGGATGTGTCCCTATTGGCACTGAGAATCCTGTAAGTTATAACCTGCAATGCCTAAGATAACCAAGATCCTCTCATCTGGAAATTTCCCTCAATTACTGATGAGGAAATAAATACAAAATTAGTAATTGCACACAGTGCAAAATAAGATTGTGACACACAGGGAGGGGGGAGTGACACCCTCTAGATTTTGAGTACACTTTTGAAGTATTTTCAGTTAAAATGAAACTCTTGGGAATTCTCATTGAAAAACTGACAAATTTGTACCCTAAGTTTTGAAAATAAATTTTGCCCCCACCTAAACTTTCATGATTTGACAACATTGTACATGTTACAGGCAAAGGCTGACTGGAAAATATTGGGGTTTTAGGAATACCAATATTTTCCAGCAGAGATGTCACTTGACAATAAAACCCTTCATTTGCTCATCATTGTGGTAAGGTCTTACTTCTTTTAACAAAGAATGCTTTTAAGGGAAATCTCAGGATTAAGATCTTATTTATTTTGCCATTTTTTTTTGAAAATGTCTTTCATTATTCTGCTCAGATTAGCAGTCTTAAAACAATGCTGAGTACCACCAAGCTCTTAAAGGGCCTGATCAGACTGAAGTTGGAATTTGGGATGTATTTTGCTAAGCCAGTAACTAAAAGTGATATATCAAATCTAAAATCAATACAGTAACATGCAACTACAGGCATAAAGGGATTTCAACATCTTACATATCCTACCCAATTACATAAGCTCAAACTATCATCCCTCACATATAGATGTAGGCAAGGAGGTGTAATAATGACATACAAGTTAGTACGTGACTGGAGTGTGATCCCCAACCTGTCCCAGATAGTCAGTTCACCAAGTACTAGCAGCCACATGTTCCAGATAGTCAGTTCACCAAGAAAACAAGGTCACCCCTTGAAGCTTTATTGAAAACATGCTAAAACCAGGCTGCGTTCTATTCTAGCCACGTAGTCAGCCGATGGAACTCCCTTAGCCAGAATGCTATTATATCAACCAGTGTTGATGCCTTCAAGTCTGCAGTTGACAAAGACTGGTACAAGAAACCTTTGATCACAATATGGATGCACATGACAAGTTGAATAATCATCATCAGTGACTGGCATTCATAGGAAATATCATCAGCACTAGCAAGTACAATTTACGTAATTTAGTAATTTAAGGTAAAATCATCAAAATTCTCTCATGATTGTTCTATGTGGCTGAAAAACAATGTTCTTTGCACTTTTTGCTAATATCAGTGAGCTGTAAGATCTTAGAACAATGACAAATTAAAGAATGGTAATCTGTACAGAAAGATGTAAGATATTAGTGGTGAGGAACAAGATTAATAGCTGGAATAATGTAGGCTTCCAATTTTTTAATGAGGGAACACACATAATATATGATACACTCCTGATAAACACAATAATTTTGTTTAACCTGAATTCAATGAGCTTATTACAATTAATTTTTGGCATTCAATATGCACATACAGTTATTGAATTGCAAACAATAGCACTTTTAGGTATATTTTGTGAGAGGTCAGATGTTCACCAACAAAATACTTGGATGCAAGGAAATACTGAGGTTCCTCAACTTGCTTTTAGTAGGTCTTCTTTTTCTCTTGTTTATAGAGCTTCTGAGCTTTGGAAACAACTTGGTAATGATATTAAGGATAATGGTAATTTTAACCAGTTTAAATCTGATTTATGTGTGGAGTTGCTTGGTAGGTATGCTATATATATTTTCAGTTGATTATTTTTCTATGTTTCTTATGTTTTGTTTTGCAGCTTTATATAGTAGACTTTTGTTGTTTAGGCCTATTTTTATGTTGGTTTTGGTAAATAGCCTAATACTCCATACTTTTTTTTATTTTAACACATCCTTGCAAGCTTTGCTTTTGTTGTACTATTATAAAAAATGATTATTTTCAATAAAATTGTTCTAATACTCTAGTACTACTATTGAAATCAATTTTTAATTATTTTATTACCTGTTAGTTAAAGCTATTTAATTAATTATTTGCTTGTTCTTTATTAGAACTTAATACGCTTTAATTTGTTCTTGTCTAGACAGAAAATTCTTGCTGTGTTTAAACTATCTATAAAAATCTTCCTGATAAAATCTTTCTTTAAAGGTGCTGTAAGGTAATTAATTCTAATATTTGTTTTTATGTAAACTATAATTTTTGGTATGATAGGAACACCACAGGCATATAAAAAGAGAAAGTTAGACAACAAGACTTTGACCATTTCTTCCAATTTTAAAATTGCTTGACTAAAATGAATTTTGCTGTCCAACAGTGATAAATAGAGCATAATATTTACATTTGTTCAATAATTAATTAAAACAGGGTTAGTTTTATCTTCCATAAGCCATTTTGATGATAGTTTCAAAAAGCATTCTTTGAACTCTAGTGACAAAGCTTAGTCCATAACATGGGCATACACAGCTTCTTCTTTAGGGGGGGCAGCCAATTCTCTGATGAAGGGCAGGGGGAGCTGAAGTTATATTGGCAGTTCACACAACCCTATATTGCCAGCAAGTTATACAAAATCTATGAAATCTATATATTTTTTTTTTTTAGAACAATTTTATTGGAAATAAACATTTCTTAAGCAATAGCACAACATAAGCAAAGCTTGCAAGGCTGTGCTAAATTCAAAGAAAATAAAGAGACAACATGGAGAACCATATACCAAAATCAACAAAAAAAAACAAAAAAAAACATAGATAATACACTACCTTGCATGACCCCAAGACAAAAAAAAACAAACAAAAAAATACATAAATATTATAAATGAATAACCTATGTAAAATTTATTTTAGTTAATCTGTTTCAAAAGTATACCTATCGAGCAACTCCACACGTAAATCAGACTTAAACTGGCCAAGGCTACCTATTTCCTTGATATCTATACTCAGTTTATTCCAAAGTTTTGAAGCTAAGTAATCACCAAAAATAATAAATCATCAGTAAGGTTCAGCATTAACCTTCTTGGATTAGAGCTAAATCTTTCCAAGAGATTATGGATAATTGCTTCTTGTTTGACTTCTATTCTGTCACCAAGCTGTTTATTTCTAGCTTTTATGACCATCTACCTTTTTTCAACTGCTTTTTTGACCATATCTAGAAAGTTTGAAGTTCTAAAGGGGGGGGGGCAAACTTTGTTTTATTATAAATCCATTTTTTAATGTTAAATCCACAAGCACTGATTTTCCACAATTAAGTTGGATAAATAAATTTTACCAATGTTATGCTGTTTTCTTCTTCCTTGATGTTGAATTTTCAATTAAAGTGTGTTTTCAGTTGTTTTTGATAAAATAATACTATGTTTTCTTAGTGTAAAAATTATTTCTAGTTAGATTAGGTCAAAAAGTGCCTAAATTTGTGATAGAAATGATTATTATATTTGTAAAGAACATAAAAAAGGCATCAAATAGTTTTAGTCAAATGAAATAACAGTTTTATTCATTTTACCCAAATTGTAGAACAACCAATTGCTCTCTGAAGCTTGGATTGACAAGTTTCTGATGAGTCAACATCATTCAAAATGACTGGATCATTTGAAGAAATTTTGGTACTTGTTTGTTAAACATAACATCCTCAAGAATTATGCTGGGTAAGATCTAAACAAAACCAGTTTGAATCAGTTATGATTTGCTCATTTTAAGTGAGGAAACCATAACATAGTTATTATTTTAATTAAATATTTAGAAGTGGTTAGGTTAAAGCCTAATGCATTCTGTGTGACCTGCTTTCCATAATTCTTTGTTATAGTTTCCATAATTTTGTTTCTAAAGTATTATATTATTATCATGTTTTGGTATATTGCATTAGGATTAACCTAACTTCACTTCTTAAGAATGTTCTGTTTAACAGACAAGTAAGAAAATTTTGTTAAAGGTATAGCCTATTTGCAAAAAGAATATCACTAATGAGTGTAGTATTAAAAGGTAGAGGAGTCATAACTCCTCTATAGGGATCGTCTGTTTTTCAGAGGATTGTTATCAGCCACTGAATGGTACTAGGCTATTCTTCTGTTATTATAGGCTAGTGTTTCTTCAGAGGAGGGCATCAACAAGCATGATAACCTACCATGAGTTGCTGTTTAGACTCTTGCCAGAAACTAATGAACAAAGTTAAATTGAAAGAAAGAGCCACATAAACATGGCCTTTAGATGACAAGAAAACTGTGACAAAATTTCCCCATTTGTTTATTTACACGCCTAACCTCCCAACGACGACTTTTTCTCTCGGATGGTTTCTTCTTAAGATTTGTTCTTAATTTTGTTCGTAATATCCAGGATCACCACTGGAACGCAATTTAAGGTCCATTCAGAGCCACTGAAAAGTACGGCTTTGAAAAATGTATTGCCTTTTAAGCTTATTCCATAAAAAAACTAGTTTTTTTAACTGAAAGGAAGGAGCGACATTAAAACTTAAAACGAACAGAAATTACTCCGTATATGAAATGGGTTGTCCCCTCCGCAATCCCTCACTCTTTACGCTAAAGCTTTTAAATGTATTAAAAAGCAGAATTGTGGCAAAGAGTCAAACTTTAGCGTAAAGAGCGAGGGATTGCGGAGGGGACAACCCATTTCATATACGGAGTAATTTCTGTTCGTTTTAAGTTTTAATGTCGCTCCTTACTTTCAGTTAAAAAAACTAGTTTTTTTTAATGTAATTTCTGAACGTTTTTGCATTAATGCATGTTTGATTTTGGCTCTCCACACATAAATTATTAAAATGAAATTTGCATATTAATTCCTTTTTTGGCTAAATGGCTTTCTTTTAGTTTTGATCAGACGATTTTGAGAAATAAGGGATGGGAAAGGAGGCCTAGTTGCCATGCAATTTTTCGGTTACATAAAAAGGCAACTATAAATTTTTATTTTTAACGAATTTTTCTATTAGTAAAAAATATACGTAACTTAAGAATTATCTTACGTAACAAACTTTTATATTCTTTAATTTTTATTATGTATATGAGAGGGTTTGTACCCTCGTTAATACCTCGTTCTTTACACTAAATCGTAAGTTTTGTCCCAATTCTTTAAGAATGACCCCTGAATCAGAAAGGCCGTAGAATAAATAGTTGAAATTACTAAAAATACTATAGCATAAAGAGCGAGGTATTTATCTCCTCCTAAATACCTCGCTCTTTATGCTAAAGTATTTTTAGAACCCCTCATATGCGTAATAATCTCTGTTCGTTTTAAGTTTCAATGCTACTCTTTACTTTCAATTGAAAAAAAACTTTTCCATGTTTATTTTTTCATTGTTTTTTTATAGTAATTTTAGAAAATCCTGCGCCCTTTTCATTGAATTTCTGTTCCCCCATGACATATTTCTCCATGGAAAGATCCTCCCACATAGCCCCCTCCCCTCAACCCCACCCCCAAAACCCCCCAAAAAATCCCCTGAAACCGACTGTACACTTCCCAATAACCATTATTATATGTGAACACTGGTCGAAGTTTGTAACTTGCAGCCCCTCCCCCGGGGACTGTGGGGGAGTAAGTCATTCCCAAAGACATAGTTATTATGGTTTTTGACTATGCGGAACAAAATGGCTATCTCAAAATTTTGATCGGTTGACTTTGGAGAAAAAATGAGCGTGGGAGGGGGCCTAGGTACCCTCCAATTTTTTGGTCACTTAAAAAGGGCACTAGAACTTTTCATTTCCGTTAGAATGAGCCCTCTTGCGACATTCTAGGACCACTTGGTCGATACGATGACCCCTGAGGAAAAGAAAAAAAAAACAAAAACAAACAAACAAATAAACACGCACCCGTGATTTGTCTTCTGGCAAAAAAAAATACGAAATTCCACATTTTTGTAGATAGGAGCTTGAAAATTTTACTACAGGGTTCTCTGATACGCCGAATGCCATGGTGTGATTTTCGTTAAGATTCTGTGACTTTTATGGGGTGTTTCCCCCTATTTTCTAAAATAAGGCAAATTTTCTCAGGCTCGTAACTTTTGATGACAAAGACTAAATTTGATGAAACTTACATATTTAAAATCAGCATGAAAATCTGATTCTTTTGATGTATATTTTAGCATCAAAATTCCGTTTTTTAGAGTTTCGTTTACTGTTGAGCCGGGTCGCTCCTTACTACAGTTCGTTACCACGAACTGTTTGAAAAGAAAATAATTCGGTATTTCTGGGCTTCTGACATTATTACTCCTTTGCGGAAGTTAGGCTCAAAATTGGAAAAGGATTATAATTTTGCTCTGGGCCCCTTCCACCTCTTAGTTCGTTTATTTTCCCGTTAATTTTCACCTGTTTTCGCTTTATAGTTGTGTTATCTCTCAGCAGTTCTTTCGTTAGTTGAGTTATGGTTGTGGTATATATGTTTTATCGCTCGTATAGTTGTGTTATTTTTAAATTATACTCCATAATAGAGAGGCTCCAAACACCCAGCATTGTATATTAAGCTCTGAATTTGACGTTTTTTTCTAACATGATCAGATTCGTCCTGTGCCCTGCGCCCTTTTCATTTAATTTTTCTTCCCCCATGACTTATTGCTCCAAGGAAAGATCCTCCCACATAGCCCCTTCCCCTCAACCCTACCCCCATAACCAAAAAAATCCCCCTGAAAACGTCTGTACACTTCCCGATAACCGTTACTGTATGTAAACACCGGTCGAAGTTTGTAACTTGCAGCCCGTCCCCCAGGGACTGGGGGGAGTAAGTCATCCCCAAAGACATAGTTATTATTTGACTGTTCTGAACAAAATGGCTATCTCAAAATTTTGATCCATTGACTTTGGGAAAAAATGAGCGTGGGAGGGGGCCTAGATGCCTTCCAATTTTCTTGGTCACTTAAAAAGGGCACTAGAACTTTTCATTTCCGTTAGAATGAGCCCTCTTGCGGCATTCTAGGACCACTTGGTCGATACGATGTCCCCTGGGAAAAAAAAAACAAAAAACAAACAAATAAACACGCACCCGTGATTTGTCTTCTGGCAAAAAATACAAAATTCCACATTTTTGTAGATAGGAGCTTGAAACTTCTAAAGTAGGGTTCTCTGATACGCTGAATCTGATGGTGTCATTTTCGTTAAGATCCTACGACTTTTAGGGGGTGTTTCCCCCTATTTTCCTAAATAAGGCAAATTTTCTCTGGCTCGCAACTTTTGATGGGTAAGACTAAACTTGATGAAACTTATATATTTAAAATCAGCATTAAAATGCAATTCTTTTGATGTAGCTATTGATATCAAAGTTCAATTTTTTAGAGTTTTGGTTACTATTGAGCCGGATCGCTCCTTACTACAGTTCGTTACCACAAACTGTTTGATACGATTTATGATAACAAATAACTTACCAAATTCTTGAGCTTACTATATAAAAACTTAACCATTAAAACTACAATAATTTTAAGCGTTTAATATTTTGCTTGTAATCATTTACCCATTCTACAACTATAGTACTACTAATACTACTAACAACTCAGAGCAGCCTGAAGCCAACACAGCATCAATGAAAAAGAAGCCAACGAAAAGCATCAATTTCGTCATAATCTGGAGAAACGGTTTAGTGTTGAGTAACTATTAATAAAGCAATTTACAAAGGAAAGCTTGTCCTCGAAGAAACCCTAAAGGAAGCTCAGAAAAGATAATTAAATGACTGTTTATTATTAAGTTTTTCAAAAAATGCATTACCCGACCCCCGCACAGAATACACTTTCCCCAAAAGACACTCCCCGCCAAAACCCAGCGCACCTCGGACTGTCTCCCAGCCAGTCTTTTTGTTGTACCCCTTTCGCTGCTTGATTCTAAGACATTAAAAAAAATCATTTATACCTTATTATACAAACTTAATTGACAAAAATCCAATTAACATTCAGATTTGTATTACTATATGGTCGTTTTTCTTCTCCTATTTATGCTTTTATTGACACTTATAATTTATTAATTTTATTTGATTTTTTTTTCTAGTCGTGGCTGGTAATGGCCCACAAATATATATATATATATATATATATATATATATATATATATATATATATATATATATATATATATATATTATCATTTTTATTGGTTTTTTTTTCTTTTTGTTTGACAATTTTCCCAAAATAACAGTTCATTCGTTTGTCAGTTTTGTGTTTGGTTGTTTTAAACCTTTTTTTGCTTTTATTTTTACTCTGAAATACCATTCAGTCCGGTCGGGCTTGTGATTTTCATGTTCTGAAATTAACCTTATCTTATCAATGCCTATAGGAAACTTGACATGGAAAGAATGCATTTATAGTCATTTGATATATTCTTAACCAATTTCCTTAACTCCATATTCTTTCGGCAAAAGTTTAAAACAATACCTAGTTTTAAGTCACTTCATATACTGTTCTGGGTCATGCAATGCAATCAATAAAGTGTTGGTCAATTTTGAATCTAAGTACCTAGCATGGGTTGAGGGGCGATAATTTTTGTTCATTTTGATTTTCAACTTTGCTGTTTACTTTCATAACGAAACATCATTATTTTTATTAATTCTGGTTAGATTTTTTCCCTTTTTTTACTTATAACTTTTAAACTCGTAGTAACCGAAACTCTAAAAAGCAGAATTTTCGATAGATGTATCAAAAGAATGGGCTTGTTATTCTGATCCAGATATTGAAAATTCTTTAAGTTTAGTGTGACCCATCAAAAGCTACGCGCCTGAGAAAATTTGCCTGATTTTTGAAAAAAAGGGGAAAACATACTTTTAAAGTAAAGGAATCTTAATGAAAATCATACCATCAGATTCAGCCTATTCAAGAACCCTATTGTGGAAGTTTAAAGCTCCCATCTGCTAAAATGTGCAAATTTGTATTTTTTGCCAAAAGAAAGATCACGGCTGTGTGTTTATTTTTTTCCAGGAGTGACTATATCGAATTAACAGTCCAAGAACATTGGGAGAAGGCTCATTTGAACGGAAATTGAAAGTTCTAGTGCCCTTTTTTAAGCGACGAAAAATTCAATGGCAACTAGCCCCCCTCCCACCTCCCTTTTTTCTCAATGTCGTCCAACCAAAATTTCGGTTAGCCATTTTGTTCAAAATAGCTGAGAGGCTCAATAACTATGCCTTTGAAGATAATATGACCCCCCACAGTCCCTGGGGACAGGTCTTTAAGATATAAATTTTGCCCACTGTTTACGTATAGTATTTGTTATTGGGAAGTATACACACATTTTAGGGCGGGGGAGGGAATTTTCTACTCGGGGGATTTTCTAGGGGAAAATTGTCCTTGAGAAGGGAAATTTTGTTGGTAAACTTTCCAGGAGAAATTTTACCCTGGGGAAGAAATCCTGAATTTGCCTGAATTCCTACAACGAATTTCTTTTTATTGGTCTTACTTTCTCTTTGCCGACTCAGTTTTACAGTTGTATATATTAAGGGGAATTTTCTGGGGGGAAATTTTCGTGAGGTTGGAATTTTTTACGTATCTTTCCCCTAGGAGGGGGATTTTCATGGGAAAAACTCACCAAAAGGGAATTGTTCACGGGTTAAACTCTGCAGAGGGAGTTTTCTGCGGGAGTAACTTTCTTCTGGGGGTGGGTTATTTGCAGGAAAATTTTTTTCTACGAATGAGCTGATTTCTGGCATGATTTTAAAAATAATCTTTTCAAATGAGAGTCCGCTAAAAACAAGTTTTTACCTGGAACTGTCCGAAAGAAATTTTTCGGGGAAATTTTCAGCTAGAATGGAATTGTCTGAGAGGAATTTTCCTGGTGGGAGTATTTTACGTGGGAGTCACTTTCCATGAGGGGATTGTCTGTGGGGAGAAGGAATTTTCCATGGAGGAAGAGCCAGATTTCCTGACATTATTTTAAAACAATCAGAAATTAAATAATAAAAGCAAGGAACATCAAAACTTAAAACGAAAAGAAATTATTACTCATATGAGGAAGGCTGCCCTCTCTTCAAAACCTCCCTCTTTACGCTACAGTTTGACTTTTTGTCCCAATTCCTTTTAGACTGATTCCTGTAACACACAGGCTTTTTAATTAGAATAATAAGGATTTTTGAATGTCCCAAAAAAAACTTTAGCGTAAAGAGAAATGTATTAAAGAGAAGGCAGCCCCCCTCATATAATTAATAATTTCTGTTCGTTTTAAGTTTTGATGTTGCTCCATAATTTCAGTTGAAAAAAAACTTGTTTTTTATTTAATTTTGCTTGAAAAGAGGGATGTGGAGGCAAAATGGATAAAATATAAGAAGGAAAAATATTAGACAAATAATGAAATGAAGTCGTGTGGTGAGGAAAAGGGCCCCGTATGTGTGGTAAAATGCCAGTCCATGACAAAAAATAGAATTACGGTCAACACCTAAAATAATTAACGATCTAAGACGGAGCTGCATAAGCTAAGTCCGTTAGATTGGAAAAAATGACAAATAAGAAAAACATCTTTTGGAATGTACATTCTTTCAAAACTGTCTGTTCGTCAGTTTTGGAATGGACTATAAAGCATGACCGTCTCTGGAAAATTTCCTAGAAATATTTTCAACACAAAAAAGACCCCCAAAATGGAATTTTTTCATATAGTCTGGGCCTTTTGAACCAATAAAATAATAAAATATGAAACAAATATTGAAACAAGGGAATTATAAAATATAACCGAAAAATACATGTTAAAGAAGTCGAACTATATGTCGGCCACCTAAAGTACAGAAGGCCTCAATCTCCAGAAAAGCCCGGCCTGGGGATGGAATCTTTTCAATTTTCCAAAAAGCTGCGACTTCTTCACGCTGCCCGACACCCGTGCATCCCACAATAAAACATAAAGCTGTTGAAAAAAAAGGAACATAAAAAAGCTGAATATAACATAAAATGCATCTAGGATACATACTTCATCATGAAGGAGTAAGAAACCCGCTCTTGCAGTGAACTAAGTATTCCATGCAGTAAAATTCATTGTGTGGGTATGAAATATGATACTCATAAAATTTGATTTCGTAGGGTTTCAATAGGGCTAGATGAATATGAACTATTTTGTATCCTGTATGGTTATTAGCGAGTTATAAAACTGAAAAGGAAAGAAATTCATAACGAGCAGAGTTTTAGTGGTGGATAATGCAATGTTATATTGAAGCTTACAAGAAAATGTTTCTAGTGTCATAAATCGATTTTACTGAAAAGTAATTCAGTTTTTACTGAAATGATAAAAATTAACGTTCGAAATGTAAGGTTGAACTGATATACGTGAATTATCTAATACTATTGTAAAATGTACGTTAAAAATACATGAAGACAGTTATATCTCTTGCTCACTCCTCTAGATGGAACGTCGATGCTAGTCCCAGCTATCGAGGATGAATAGTAGCTTACGTGAATGTAAAAAGGTGCCAATTATTCAATATTTAGACCCTCTATGAATAGTGGTAAGTTCTTTGTGCTGTACAATGATGATGTTAAATGATATGTTATGTACCTCCTGAGTAGGAAAAACCTGTTTCAAAACCATGATTTTTTTTAGAAATGGTGTTACGTATGTTAAAAACTCCCTTCCAAAAAAATGCCTTTCCATAGAAAATCCCCGCGAACTCCCTACTAAAAAGAGAATGGAGGTTCTCCATAGAAAATCCTCGGGAAGTATCGACGAAAAAGAGAATGTAGGTTTTTCATGGGACATCGCCCGGAACTACCTTCCAAAAAGAAAATGGAGGTTCTCCATAGGAAATCCCAAGGAATTACCTATTCTTTAGGCAAAAATATAAGAACATATTTTTCCATGAGATTTCGGTTGTGCGTAGTTTGAATTCTATGTGGGGGTCGCTGGAACATCTTTGAATAAACAATATCTCCTAGCCAAATTTCGCTGCAAAGTACGCTAGCGCTACGAATACCCTAGCGTTTTTGGTATTACCGTCATTTATAACTGCATCTCGCAAATGAATGTATTGTTCAGAGCGGAGCTTGGTCTGATTCAGGCGGATATATAGCAAACGTTCTGATTCAATTTTAGCATACATATCAACGACGAATTGGTGAAACAATTCACGGCATTTTAAAATATAATTTTCTTCATCCTGCCAAATCATTAGTCTATAGGAATAATAATGCATTGCACTGCATTTCTTATTCATTTCTTTGTTAGTGACTGGATTCATCAATTTAATATTAAAGTGATAGCCGTCGGCTCCATCCCAAAAAATGATAGGATATTGTAGGGCATCGTAGCATCGATGAGTTTCAGCAATTCTTAACAACTGAGCGTTTCGCTTATGAAGAATAATATCTCGAGGTAAAAACTGATCACCGACCATAACGATTGCCACTTCGTCGATAGTTGGAGCATTGTATCTACGCACATGTTGGACAGGAGGCGTTTTGTCAGCGGAAATAAAAATTTTATGCGTATCAGTAGGTATCAAATCGATGGCTGTTTTGAACAGACGCACTAAATTATTATTTCTCGTGGAAAAGATGTTTTTGTTTCAAAAAACGCTTAGATTCTGACGTAGTTCCAGTAAGGAAAGTCTTCAATGGCTCTGATGGTGCAGCCAATAGAGGAAGTTTAACTTTTCCTGAGGCGCAACACATTCCCATTGCTTCGCCATTGAATTTCAAGGCCTTGCAATAGGGACAAATTTTAGACATAGTCCCGATTTGAACACATCTACTCAAGCTATAATCATCGACTGGGCTGTACCTGAATGCCAGGCGATAACTTTCAGGTTGCTCTGATTCCTTGGCACGCTTTCTTTTCCTACTTTCTCTATCAGCAGCAAGCCTGATTTCTTGCTGTTCTTGTGATTCCTCGGCACGCCTTCTTTTTTCACTTTCTCTTTTAGCAGCAAGTCTGGTTTCATGTTGCTCTGGTAGTTCCTCGGCACACCTTCTTTTTTCACTTTCTCTTTTAGCACCAAGTCTGCTTTCGCGTTGCTCTGGTAGTTCCTCGGCACGCTTTCTGTACTTTCTTTCTCTATCAGCCTCAAGCCTGTTTCCTTGCTGTTCTTTTGATTCCTCGGCACGCTTTTTTTTCTGACTTTCTCTATCAGCAGCAAGTTTTTTGGCATAGACTCTTTGAGCATCTTCCTCGGCTGTTGCCATTGTAAGTTCATCAGTTATTTTAAAGTTAAACATTAATAGATTTCTACGTGAACGCATGTCTTATATATCTTTAATGGCGTCACCGTCATAACAAAAATGACGACAACTAACTTCATGACGTCAGTCAACACACAAACATGACGTCACATGACAGACACATCCACAGACAACTTATTTTTATATATATACTAGCTGTTGGGGTGGCGCTTCGCGCCACCCCAACACCAAGTTGGTGGGGCGCTTCGCGCCCCCCAAGCCCCCCCGCGCGCGTAAGTCGTTACGCGCCATATTAGTTATGCGCCATTGTAGTTGTGTCCCTGTGTCCCACCTGTGAATATAGATAGATTTATATATGTGTTTCAAACTACGCAAAAATTGCGAATAAACAACATTCTTGGCTTTTCCATTGTCTGTGCATATGCAAAGCCGTATGTACTAATAATGACGTCATATACAAACGCTCTTTTTACAAACAAACAAACATGCATCCACATAACTCGTTTTTATATAGATAGATACAATACAAATTAACTGCGTAAAACCTGCGAATAAACAACATTCTTCGCTGTCCAATTGTCGCTGCATATAAATACATTGTCAGGTTTACCGACCCTCGAACATGCAACGTACAATTGTCCATGGGAAAAACAATCAGGATTAAGATCTATACCACATTTTTCTAATGATTGACCTTGAGCTTTGTTAATGGTGATTGCAAATACTAATCGAATTGGGAATTGCAATCTTTTAAATTGAAAAAGCAGATCCGTTGGAATCATGGGAATGCGAGGAATAAGAACAGCCTCACCCTCATAAGGCCCTGTCAAGATTGTGGCCTCTATTAGGTTTTCCATTGTTTTTTTTTACGGCAAGTCGCGTGCCATTGCAAAGCTTTGGTGGGTTGATATTTCTTAAAAGTATTATTGGTACGCCTATTTTTAGTTGTAGCACGTGTGGTGGAAACCCTGAAGGATCTATGGAATTTAAAAATTCAGATGGATAATTAACCGCTTCATTTGGTTCCAAAACTGTGTCGACTGACTTGTAAAGGACTGCCTGGTCTCGAATCTTTTTCAAAACAATATTGTTGATTTCGTGGACGTCTATATTTTTGGGTGCGAGAATCGCTCTTTCACTTAGCCATTTATTATTTTTATAATTTTTTAGAATATTCGGAAATACTTTTTCAATCAATTCATTTTAGGACGTCACTAAATTACAGAAATCAGCAGGTAGTTGTATACGTCCTGAAATTGAGTCTACTGTTTGACCAGAGTCATCGTTTTGCAATCGGACACGCATATTTGTAGTTAATTTTAATATTTTTACGTGTGCCTATAAATTAGAATTTTTTAGGCAAGCATTCATTTCGTCTGCAGGAGTTAAACTACGTAAAAATTGCGAATATACAACATTCTTGGCTTTCCCATTGTCTCTGCATATACAAAGCCGTATGTACTAATAATGACATCATATGCAAACGCTCTTTTTACAAACAAACAAACATGCATACATACAACTCGTTTTTATATAGATAGATAGATAGATAGATAGATAAAATACAAATTAACTGCATAAAACTTGCGAATATACAACATTCTTCGCTGTCCAATTGTCGCTGCATATAAATAGATTGTCAGGTTTACCGACCCTCGAACATGCAACGTACAATTGTCAATGGGAAAAACAATCAGTATTAAGATCTATACCACATTTTTCTAATGATTGACCTTGAGCTTTGTTAATGGTGATTGCAAATGCTAATCGAATTGGGAATTGCAATCTTTTAAATTGAAAAGGCAGATCCGTTGGAATCTTGGGAATGCGAGGAATAAGAACAGCCTCACCCTCAAAAGGCCCTGTCAAGATTGTGGCCTCTATTAGGTTTTCCATTGTTTTTTTTACGGCAGGTCGAGTGCCATAGCAAAGCTTTGGTGGGTTTATATTTCTTAAAAGTATTATTGGTAGGCCTATTTTTAGTTGTAGCACGTGTGGTGGAAACCCTGAGAATAATATCTCGAGGTAAAAACTGATCACCGACCATAACGATGGCCACTTCGTCGATAGTTGGAGCATTGTATCTACGCACATGTTGGCCAGGAGGCGTTTTGTCAGCGGAAATAACAATTTTATGCGTATAAGTAGGAATCAAATCGATGGTTGTTTTGAACAGACGCACTAAATTATTATTTTCGTGGAAAAGATGTTGTAATTGGGAAAAGATTGTCCTTTCAATGTTGGGAGAAATTTCGCAACGTGCATTCAATTCAGAATTTCTATCACTGATGAAGTACAATTGTAAAAATTTATGATTCTCGCCTGAGAATGGTAGAAGAGACCCTGCTCTATGATAAATTTGCCCTTTTACTTTGAAAGTAGACATAAATTGATCTGGATTTTCAATTTGGGCTCCAAACGACGTCATTTGGAAACATGAGTTGTATTTTCTGATTCATTTATATTCCTTATGTTCCGGTGTCCCGGTCGTCATTTATATCCCCCTGTTTTATATCCCGCTTATTTTTCAGTTTTTTCCTTTTTTTAGTTTTTTTTTTACTTTTTTAGTTCTTTTAGTTTTTACGTTTTTTAGTTTTTTTTAGTTTATTAGATGAATTTTTTTTTAGTTTTTTACCTTTTTTTCTTTTTAGTTTTTATTGGTTTTTACCTTTTTTTAGCTTTTTATCTTTTTTATTTTTTTTTATTTTTATTTTTAATTTTATTAGTATTCTTTTTCTCTTCTATTTTTCATTTTTCCTTTTTTTTAGTTTTTTTAGTTTTTAGTTTTTTAAGTTTTTTCCTTTTTTTAGTTTCTTTAGTTTTTTTAGTTTTTCGGCTTTTTTATTTTTTTATTAGTTTTTAGTTTTTTTGTAGTTTTTGCCTTTTTTTAGTTTTTTCAGTTTTTTTTTTTTAGTTTTTAGTTTTTTACCTTTTTTAGCCTAACCAGGATTTGAACCTGGGACCTTCATTCTCCGTTCTGACACCCTCTTTCACCGAGTGACTACTCCAGCATGTTCATTTTGGTGTTTTAAATGGTATATTATTAACCAAATTAATGTGTTTTACAATATACTAAGCATCGTCATAACAAAAATGACGGCAACTAATTTCATGACGTCAGCCGAAACATGACGTCACCTGATCCACAGATCCACAGACCCACAGACAGACAGACAACTTATTTATATATATATATAGATATATATATATATATATATATATATATATATATATATATATATATATATATATATATATATATATATATATATATATATATATATATCTATATATCTATATATCTATATATATATATATATATATATATATATATATATATATATATATATATATATATATATATATATATATATATATATATATATATATATAAATACTATATATATAAAAATAAGTTGTCTGTGTGTGGATCTGTGGATGGATCAGGTGACGTCATGTTTGTTCGCATATGACGTCTGAATTATTTCACACTAATACAAAAGAAGAAAAAAACTAAAAAAGGTAAAAACTACAAAAAAAACTAAAAAGAAAAAAAAACTAAAAAAGCTAAAAAACTAAAAAAAACTAAAAAAAGGTAAAAATCTAATAACTAAAAAAAAACTGAAAAAAATAAAAAAAGGCAAAAACTACAAAAAAAATAAAAACTAATAAAAAAACTAAAAAAGCTAAAAAACTAAAAAAACTAAAAAAAAACTAAAAAAAGGTAAAAAACTAAAAAAAACTAAAAACTAAAAATGAAAAAAACTAAAAAAAAGGAAAAAACTGAAAAATAAAAGAGAAAAAGAAAACTAAAAAAATATGAATAAATATATATAAAAATAAGTTGTTTGTGGGTTATGTCTGTCTGTCTGTCTGTCGAGTGACGTCGTGTTTGTCCGCATATGACGTCTGAATTATTTCACACTAATACAAAAGAAGAAAAAAAACTAAAAAAGGTAAAAACTACAAAAAAAAACTAAAAAGATAAAAAACTAAAAAAGCTAAAAAACTAAAAAAAACTAAAAAAAGGTAAAAAACTAAAAACTAAAAAAAACTGAAAAAACTAAAAAAAGGCAAAAACTAAAAAAAACGGGACACCGGGATACAAATGACGACCGGGACACAGGGAATATAAATGACGACCGGGACACAGGGACACAACTACAATGGGGACGCCGGGGGGCACAGGGGGATATAAATGACGACCGGGACACCGGGACACAAGGAATATAAATGACGCCCGGGACACTCAAAGAGAAATCACAGACTGGAACACCGGGACACAAATGACGACCGGGACACAGGGAATATAAATGACGACCGGGACACAGGGACATAACTACAAAGGGGACGCCGGGGTGCACAGGGGGATATATAAATGACGATGGCGACTCAGGGAATGGTCGATTAGCAATCACCATCAACAAAGCTCAAGGGCAATCATTAGAATCATGAGGTATAGATCTGAATACGGATTTGCGCCCCCACCAACTAGGTGTTGGGGTGGCGCGAAGCGCCACCCCAACAGCTAGTATATATATATATATATATATATATATATATATATATATATATATATATATATATATATATATATATATATATATATATATATATATATATATATATATGTTTTTAACTACGTAAAACTTGCGAATATACAACATTCTTCGCTGTCCCTTTGTCTGTGCATATAAATTGATTTTCAGGTTTACTGACTCTTGAACATGCAGTCCCGGTCGTCATTTATATTCCCTGTGTCCCGGTCGTCATTTGTGTCCCGGTGTCCCAGTCTGTAATTTCTCTTCGAACAATCCCTGTGTCCCAGTCTTCATTTATATATCCGCCCTGTGTCCCCGTTGTAGTTGTGTCCCTGTGTCCCGGTCGTCATTTATATTCCCTGTGTCCCGGTCGTCATTTGTGTCCCGGTGTCCCGGTCTGTAATTTCATCAGTTGTCAAACATGACGTCAGTCGACAAACAACTTCATGACGCATACAACCCAATCCTTAAAATGACGTAAGTCGACAAACATGACGTCAGTCGACACACAAACATGACGTCACTCGACAGACATAACACACATACAACTTATTTTTATATATATAGATGAAGATGCTTGTTACGTAATAAAGAAAGTTTTTTTCAAGATAGCGCCTGTTACTTAAAAAAACACAAAGGCCAGGGCTTGCTTACTTCAGGATTTCTTTGGCTGTTACGTAATTGGCTCTGAGTGTTACATAATAGAGAGTTTTTTTGCTTTAATTTATTTAAAACATACGAAGGAAGAAACCTTCAGGGCCCCCTCAAGTAGGGACATGGTCTCAATTGTTCATCACCCAAAATGTTCATGCTTCACAGATAGATAGCCATTTGCTGTCTGCAAACAAAAGATTCTATGCCAAAGATTCTATGAGTCGAACCGTTACAGAGTCTATACGTAATTTTTCTAAGAACAAAGGTGGTCACCAAACAAAGGGTATACCGCTATTTCCCAGGAAAAAAGAAGTGTCACATGATCTGCTATTCTGCTAGTGGGACCGAGTGATTTTCTATTGTCCCCAGGGGGTGTAAAATACGGTATTAGAATTGAAATCTCATCAGTATCAGATTTTGAAGGTGATACAACTTTATTTCAAAAATATATGTTCACTCCTCCCCTTCCCCCCCCCCGAACAAAATTTAGCGCATTATAGTCAAATTTAACCTACTATAACACTCTATAATGGACAAACAGCTAAAACACCAACTCTCCTCTCACATAAAATAGTTACATCGCAGATAAATTTAAATTGTTCTGCCATGTCAAAATAAACTTTACTCTAAATTTGTCCTCTTTTAAATCTTGTTGAAAAATATTGGCTTATTTCTGACAGATGGGTAAACAAGACATAAAGAGACATTTGCACACACCTTTAATGATGCCTTCGATAACTTAAAGGTTAATTTCTACTGAAAAGTCGGTGTTGGTGATAATTGTACAAAAGGGTGCATTCTTATCAGCTGGTAAATTAAACCCTCTATTAGTGCTTAGCCAAAGCAAGTAATTTAGACATGTTTTTCTGATAAAATTGACGTATTATGGTTAAACATAATCTTTTATTTTGAGAGGGTGATCTATTTTTATATTCAAATATGACTACTTCCATTTTAAGTGGTAAACAGCTATTCAATAAGGAGGGCAAACACGTTATAAGTCGTTAGTTAATCGTGAAAAAACGGTGCTTATAACGTCAGCAGTGTCTGTTAAATTCCAATTATGAAAAGGGAACGACATTTCAATGGAAAAAGTGTGTTATTTTAGCTAGAATTAATAGACGAAGGTTATATTGAATGATAGTGTGGAATGGCTGCATAAATGTAACTTATATATGCGTTAAATAAAGGTGCGAGCCTATTCATTCCTTAGAGCAAAAAAATAGGTAAGGCAAAAAAATTTGACTGTAAAAAATGAATCATTATTTAACATCATTATATACTTTTTGCTATCTTGGGGACTTTGGTTAGGAAAATGAAAATCTTAGAGATGGGTGTAGAGACTTGTCGTAGTGATTTTAATAGTGATTGTCATTTGAAGCCATATTTTCCGATTATACACAGCTCATTAAACCTGAATTTATTCTTTTTATTAGAATGTTCTTCAATTATATTTAAACACTTCTGTATAAAATTTTGTAGCTCAAGGGTGAAAAATGTTTTCCTTTACTATAATACAGAAAGAATAAAAAGGCTAAGAAAATATTTACGGTTTGTGATATTGGCTAATTCAAAGTTTTCTGTCCAAATGTTTCATTTTTTCCATGTTTACTACATAAATGACCCTTACTTAGTTAGATTAGTTAATTCTATTTTTGGTTAGTTGAGTTCTATAAAGTCTTCCTTCGAAAAACTTATTTTCTTGTTTATCCCTGCAGGCCAGGAAAAGTAATTATTCATCTTATTGTAAAAGATAAACTAAGATTTTAAGTTTCGAGTTATTTGGAAAAAAATATATTCTTCATTACTAGAATTCGGATGACCCAGCTGGGGCATGAGTCTACTAGAAGTAAATTTAACGAGAAAATATGATTTTTGACCCGTTTGCTCTACGAAAAATTGAAAATTTATTTTTACTTCGGAAAAATCCTGAGTAGGGACCTCCTTCCAGTAAGAAGGCAAGTGTAAGCAAAGACATGCCCCTTACTGCAATCACTTCAAGTCCAACAGTCATCATGTATGGCAAGAATGCCGGCCCATCCACTGTCCCACAACAAAACAGAGGGAATGCACCCCTTCATCCCTCCAACATAGGGAGACTACCATAAGCGAAAATGAGGCCCCTACTGTGGTCACTTCAAGGCCAATAGTGTTCGTTTATGCTAAGAATGCAGGGCCTTCAAGACATACACTCCCATACAAGGCGAGAATGCACCCTTTTCTAATGTCTAACGTGACGAGAACACCATGCAAGATGTGAACCCTTATTTACGTATAATTCTTTGATATTTCTCGGGAAGCTTGTTGATTAATGGTAAAAAACTCACCGTTTTCTATACCTAATGTATATTATTTTAGTGTACTATAGAGTGCATTCTCGATAGTTTTGAGGTACCTCATGGTCCTAAAGAAAATGGACTTTTCGTCATGCTTTAACGCTAGAAACTTAATCAATTTTGTTGTCGTGAACCCATTCTTCTAGTGATTAGTAGTATATTCAAAATTTGAAATTTATTAACAGCCCGCATTCTAGTGTTGAAAACTTAGTGTTTTACTGTTGCCTCAAAGAAGGGGAATTTGATGGCATTGCTCAATAGGTTTTTCATCTCATTAAAAATATCCCATTCTATCGGGTTAATAAACAGTCTTGACCGGTGCTGCTCTTGCCGGTCCTACAAGAAAAAGCTAACAGTTGAGAGCCCTCCCCGTTAGCTCTGAAGGGTTTGAGGAGCCAATTGCCCTTAGATTAATATTCTTCTTTCGACAGCTTAAAATCATAATTGCTTAGAGGTATAATAATTTCTATTCCTTTTTCAGGCCGCAAATGATGACCCAGATTGGATTAACGAGCTGATGGTGGATTTCCTCGGGAAAAAAGTAGCATCAATGCACACAACTTTCCTCTCCGTATGTACTTTTCAGACTCTTTAGAACATTGTAACAAGTGAAGCGTAAAGGGAGGCACTCCACCATATTTATCTTGCAATTTCTGGTCTTAAATTCTTATTTGGTAGTGAGGAGTCTATGGACCCGAAGGGTTACTTTGGGGGTTAATCCATGATATATTTTCGGATTACTAAACATTTAGTTAGTAGTGTTGTCTGAATAGATCCAAAGGGTCAGACTGCTCTCTCGAAAAATTATCCCAAGGAAAATTCTCAGTTTTCTCTGTGAACAGCGCCAGAGAAAAGTGAACGTGAGGGGGTTTAAGTTCGAGGGTACACCTGGTTAATGTAGCACCCTCTGTCTTTGATTTAAACGCTTTTGTGTGGGAGCTCAGCGTAACTTAAGGACTATGAATGGGTTCACTGGCTACCAGCAAATAAGATCGAGAAAGAGCCCGCCCCACAAAGTGACATTGACATGGGGGCAACTGGACATTTCTTTTCAATCGCACGTTCGTCGGGTTTAAAATGAGGGAAAAGGAAACAAACGGGGTGACTGCTATTATTGTCCAATGTGTCTTTCAAGATTCCATGCAGAATTAAAATTAAAACACCACTTGAGGCACTGTAAGCGTCGTGGACACCTATCTGTGGAGACGGTTTCGGGTGTCAAGGCAATATTATGTTTTAAGAATTTTTTAATTTGCTCTTGCAGAGCAACAAGTTGGCATTAGAAATCAAAGCTAAACTGTGGATGTGTGTGATCTATCAAACACGAATCATGTTAAAGAATTTGAAGCTACTGTAGTCTCTTGTGGTAATGCTCAAAGAGACTCTAATAATACCATGCAATTAGTAGTGGTATTTGAGACATTGAGTTGGAAAGATTGCGTAGGCGCAGCTATGGTTGCACTTATTAAAATAGCCAATAACTAAATTTCATGTCTGCGCAACGAAAACTATCCAATGACTCTCTCACCAGAAGAAGAGTTAGCAATTAAGATGAAGATATATGCTGGGTGTGCAAGGGGAAATTTGTTGAAAATAAGGGTGAAATATCAGTCCGCGACCATGACCATTTACACAATCCTATTTTGCCGTAGAAAGTAATTTTCGTGGACTGGCACATAAGCCTTGTAATTTAAACATAAGCAGCAATATTTTCTACCGGATTACATGCATAATTCCAACTATGATTTGGAATTCATATTACCAGCGCTGGTACGTTTGCAGGCATTTAAGTTGTCGATGGCGCATGGGTAGATGAGTATTTTTCATATAACATCATACCCAAATCATATGAAAAGTTGTTGCCATGAGAATTCAAATGAAAAAAACCACAAAAATAATAATACGTTCTTCAATTAAAATCCGTTTTTGAGATTCCTATGTTTTTCTCCAAATCCTTAAGCCATTTGAATCAAGTAGGCTACTGAAAATTGACGGTTTTAACAGTTTTCTCCTCATCAAACAGCGCTTTCTAGATGATGATATAAATGATTTATTAATGAGTAAGGGCATATACGCGTATGAGCAGTATCGAACGCCCATCGAAGCATTTATTATTCAATTCACGGTCCTCCATGCACCATTACCTACTATTAATTTGCTAATAAAGTTTGGGCAAGGGAGGGTGTAAAAATGGGGAATTGTTGTAAAATTTACCTGGAAAGTAAAATATTGACATTGTTAGATATTTTCTTTAAGAACACGGGAAACATTTACGAGGAATTTGGGTTTGATTTTTAGTATTGTTTTCAACTCCCCATCTGGTGATGGATATAATTATTAAAATCAGCAACAAAAATATGTCTGATAACCAAAGTAGATTAGCTCTTATTTGTAGAGAGATCATTCTAATCATCGTTTTTAAAAATAAGAGCTGTCCTAGTAACTTTCAAGCAATCAGGAAACATTCCCCGTTTCAAACACACATTATTAAGGGAAGTGCAAACTTCTGCAATATAAGCAAACGCAGTTTTTAACACAAGAAGATTAAGTTAATCACTACCGACCTCTTTTCCCTCCAAAAATAATTTTCACTCCTTCATCACGAGAGAAGATTTCATATACATAGAAATATCAATTGGAGTCTTCATAAATAAACTCCAAAGGAGTATCATCATAAGAATTTAAAGTAAAGGAAGATAAATTAATGCCAATATTTGCAAAATGTCGCTAAAGAGCATCATATACCTCTTCTGGTTTATTCGTTGGCAAACCATTCTGCATTACCTCTTTATCGGATAAAATAGAGCTTTCTGTCGATATCATGCTCTTAATTATTTTCCATGTTCTTAAAGGTTTACCACAAGTTTTAGTGAATCTGTTTTTAAGTTTTTTTTTATTTCTCAGTGATTTAACAAGGGCATTTTTATAAATTTTTGGACAAATCAGATCATTTCTATTATTTAAGAAATCTTTATAAAGTTGATCTTTTTTATAAATACAACTTAACAAGCTAAGTGACGGCTATGGTCTCTTAGGATTCTTTTGCCTTGATGGAAAACGAATCATTACAAGTTTTTGTTATTATCAAAATCAACATATCATAAAATCTTTTAAAGCTCATACTTATATCATCCATAAGACTGATCAAATTTTTCCAATCGTCTTCTGCAATCGCCTGCTTCAACCTTTGAAGGTTTTTCTGGCTAAACAGGTCACTGGAATCTTAGGAATTCTTGATGTTGGCTTTGGGGAAATATGAACCTCAAGACTTGTTGAAATTTTCAAAATGATCTAATACATCTCTAATAATAGCTCTTGGAGCTGAAAAATCCAAATTTGAAAAATATATTGTCAATAACCTTAGATGATGACTCGTTTGCATATATTAATAGTAGGAAATAAACCTTAGGACATACAAAACTGCAAAAAATCCATAGAAACACCCATATCAAGCTTCTGAAGATCAATATCAAAATCCTTGAGCATCATAAATAGATATAGGCCAGTTGTTCATGTCTCAAGCTGCTTATCCAGAAGATCCATAAAGACTGGTATGGAGCCAGATGCTGCCCTTTATAATATAATAACTACTACATCTTTAGGTTTCAGCCTAAGATGAAGAATAAATGGTTCAAATAGCATTTCCTTATAAACTACTAGGTCATTTCTTAACAAAACCTCAATATCGCTCCAAATATATACTCCATTTCCTCCATGTAGGCCGAACTGTCGATTCTTATTGTAAAATTTGCATCCTGGAATTTGTAAGAGAGCTGATTTGTGGTGATTAAGCTAAGTTTCAGTAAGACCGGTAAAATGAAAAACAGAAAGTTAACCTATTTCATTTAAAGAATTAAATGAAGAATTTAGCCCTTGGCAATTAAAGTAGAAGACTTTGAGGCCTCCCGCATCCCCATCAAATATTTCCAACTAATAGATTTATATTGCCCTAGTGTCCTGGTGTCATAATCCCGATGAAGCTGCTACACAAATATACCTCCAAAACCTACATTAGAAGCATCTAGAATATTAAGACGGTTATTACGCTGGAAATCACCATCATGATTATCAATGGTCATTAAATTCAAAAAACCCTCGATACATGGTTTCAATAACATTAAAGATAACAAACAGACACAAAAAAGAAAAACAAAAATAATCCAATTCAAAACACTAATAAGAAAAAGAGTAGCCATGCAAATATTACCTATAACCCGTTCATCTATCAAGCACCTAACTCAATGGCTCTCATCTCAACTTGGAAATTCAGAAAAACCAGATCGCTCAAACACTAACATAGCAAAACTTCAATAAGACTTAATTAACTAAAATATAAAAACTACGGTATTAACAGGTCCTTTGCATTTTACCAAGGTACTTTAGCTACAGTGTTGTTTTTTGACACAAATAACAAGGGGTAAGGTAGGGGGTACACATTCCACTCCTTTTTCCATTAGACATTTACGGATACCCAGGAGTTATTTGCGCACAATGCACACACGAGGCATAACACCATCACCAATGAAAACATTCTTATACACACTAAGCTGTTTCCCTTTAAGTTTTTTTTGCATTACTCAAAATAGAAAATCACACCTGTGTATTATCCACTTTAATATTTACAAACTATTTAAAACGCTGAGCAATACTAAAAGACGGCAAATTTCCGCTGTCCAATGTCAATCCATGCGCCAGCCTATCCGAAATCAGAGACTCAGCATTCTTAATAGGTAGTTCAGTTAGTCCCCAAAATAATAAGTTGCGCATTTTATTGCGGTTTCTTTAACAAACGATTGACTAACTACTGAATTAACTTTCTTGATATGTTTATTAGTTGTCTCCAGTTGCCCCGCCACAATATTATTCAAAACCAGAATATTGTGATTTCACTGTTGTAAATTCATTCTCAAACACATTATTTTATTTTCTATCGATGTAACACGGTTGGTCACTGCACTTGCGACCATGACCATTTAAATAATCCTATTTTGCCGTAGAAAGTAATTAACACGGTTGGTAAAAGGGCACGACTAACACCCAGATCCAGAGCTTTCTTAAAAATTGCTGTTAAAGTTATCAAAGTTATTTCATGCTATCACGAGTATTCACTGAGTCACAAATATTACACTGCATCCTCTGCATTAGGTTAAATGCAGTCAAACAAGTTCATTCATTGACTAGTGAATGAAATTGACTGTTGATATTTACATATCGTGCAAACATCTTGTCCCATTCTAGGGTTAGGCAACAGCTCCTTGTAATTTCTACTGCTAAGTTAGGTACGCTAGATTTCATTTTGTTATTGCTAGCGCCTTCAATATCCAGTAGAGGAAAAACATCCATTGCTAAAGAAAAATATCCTCAATGTTGACATACTGAACTCTTTTCCAATACTGAAGTAAATTGTGAGATCTAACAAGTCACACAAGATTATTTTACCCCCAACTCCAATTACGTAACAGATACCCGCATATTTTAGAAAACATTTCCTATTGCGTAACATGCACCTGCTTCTTGAAGATTTTTTTTTAAAATGGTCGGGACTGTGATTTGAAGGCATAGGGCCCCACTTAAAAGCCTTATGGCTATACTACTGGAATATTTGATATTACTGTTGAAACAGATCAACAACACGATCGATTTCCTGGACGATATAGAGAAAATAAAAGCGACTTTACCCTTAACTGCCTTGTTTGATGGATAAATAATTTTAATAACTTTAATAAATCTGAGCTATTTATTATGAGTCTTTATATTTTATGTATTACGAGTGATTTAGTGTTGTGAATTATTGAGTTATTTATTATATATTTACGAGCAATTATGATTACTATGAGCCATTTGTTGTTGTCAGTTTAGCCAGAAGTTCTATTTTGTAGTTTTCAGTTTTCTTTTCGTTTATTTCATGTATTCCTCTGTGTACATTTATACATGCAGAGGGCATAAATAAATCATTATTATTTTTATTATCATTATAGTGATATTTATTCCTTAAAACCTTAATAATTTTTGTTTATTGAAGTTGAAAAAGTGAAAAATTTAAATTGATTTTGGTTTAAAAAAATAGCAATTGTAAAGAATTGTTAAAAAATAATTTGAATGATTCATGGCCCCAACCAGTACTGTATATTGAAAATACTTAAATGACTCTGACTGAAACAAAATGTGATTCGTTCACACTTTTAGCTTTAATGACTATTCTTTAAAATTGTGCAAATAATCTATAAATGCAAGTTTGAGGTTTAGGGTATTAAAGCTCACAGGGAACAAAATCTTAAATTATACAGACTGAGAAACATTACTTGATTCTTGTTTCAAAAAGATGTTATTTGTGGAATGCAGAGTTAAAATTCTTCAGTTTTAAATATTTTTGCTGCAAAATTAACCTTGGATTTATAATCAGCTGACTAGCATACTCTAAAATACTAGGTATTTACTAGACCAGTGGTTCTCAATCGATTTTTGGCCATACCCCACCTAGGCATTTCTAAAATCCTAATGTCCTCCTCGTGATACTTAAATTTTGTTATTCAAAATTTTACGTATATTCACCTGGAGGAAGCTTTAAAGACCATCCCATAGACATTTTTATATGCTAATGAAAATAATATCTGAATGCTTTATTTTTTATACAATGTAGAACGTCATGGCAATTCTATCCTGCATTTTTTTTGCTCTTTAAATATAATTGAATGCGACGTCCGTCACGTGAAAAATGTTATAATAAAATGTTATAATATTCAGGCCAGAGTCGCACACCCTGCCCATGACGAATCAAAAATATTGCCATGCCCCACCGGTGGGGCCTGCATCCCATGTTGGGAATCACGGTACTAGACTAAGGTATGGTGCAATTAACGTTATAAGATATACATCTTTTATTTATAAGACATAGTAATAAATGAATAGAGGATGTGTCAACCGGATTTTCATAATTAAAGTAGCTGTTGGTGGGGGAGCTTTGCGCCCCTCGAGCCCCCCCCCCCGCGCGTAAGTCGTTACGCGCCATTGTAGATGTATGCCTGTGTCCCACCTGTGAATATATATTATATATATATATATATATATATATATATATATATATATATATATATCATGAAAAGAGAAATCACCAATGCTACAGCACAAAAAAAAAAAAAAAAAAAAAAAAAAAAAAAAAAAAAAAAAAAAAAAAAAAAAAAAAAAAGAGACAGAAGGAGAAAAGGAAGACTGTTTTCCTAAACCAGTGATTAATATAGACCAGCACTTGAATGAGGCCTTAACCCTACTCATCCATACAATCACATAGGTCAAACAGCATAGCCACACACAATCAACCATAAAGAATAATCCATGGACAGGCAGTCATGTCGTCAATAAGTATAAGTCGTCATTTACCAAACAATAGAAAAAATAATATAGACAAATAATTCAGAGGCAACACCCAACATAAGGGCTCATCAGGAGAATACACTGGCCTATATAGGGTTTCGCCACTCTAAATTCCCTACCCAGCACAGTGTTGTGGCTACCACAGAATATCCATGGCATCCCCGCGTCAGGTATCACCTCCAAAATACATGCCTATGAAAAAAAACCAACAAATGTAAAACAACCAAGTAAAACCAAAACAAGCTTATCCTGTTAATATATCCCTCCCTTTAGCAACAATAGGTAAACTAAATATTATAAATTTTACCAAATCACAAATATTAACACATTGCAAAAAACCTATATATATATATACATATGTATATATACATATATATACATATATATATATATATATATATATATATATATATATATATATATATATATATATACACACATATATACATATATACAAAATTAACATGAATTCTATAAATATGTTTGTAGTGGCCTATGTATTTATCCATCAGGGGATAAGGATTACGTGAGACTATGCATCTTATTGTTGACAATAATCAGCCTTGTATTTATGATTATCAAGCGATTTTCAGAGTCTAATAGCATTCCCTGTACTTATATGTAATAAAACCACACTTTGTTCTTGATCTGGAATGAAACTGGTTTTCTGTGTCCATTTGGAGATAATCAGCTTAGCCTAAGCAAATAAAATACTAATTAGTTATATTCTAATTAAAAACTTAATATACAGACATGGTTATGTTACATGTTTAATATAATATGTTCTGGGTGACCTGCTTTCCATAATTCTCTGTTGTAGTTTCTATGACTTTGCTACTAAAGTGTTATATTTTCATCATATTTTGTTATATTTCATTAAGATTAACCTAACATCACTTCTTTGGTGTGGTCACTATCATAGGCAGTGCAGTAGTGCTGCATAAGTAAAGAGCAAACTGGGCACAATGTATTTCTTTTAGACCACTGCACTTTGTATCAAAGGAGTTAGACCCCTCATCATCATAGAAACAGCCCTCCCATGCTAACCATTTCCCCAAGCACATTCAATTGAAATTTTGAGATAGCGACATTGTTCAACATAGTTCAAAGGTCCAGAATTAAGCCTTTTAGGATGACACCCCCCCCCCCAAAGCCCTCAGGGCAAGGGTTAAGTTATGCCCTAGGTATATATAAGATTTACATAGAAAGATTGTACAAACTACAGAGGAGGTTCATTGGATTGCTAATCAGAAGTTTAAGCGCCCTATTTAAGATTCAGAATAATGGTGGGGTGGATATCCCCCCCCCCAGCCTCTCACATTTTCCCAAGATGTATCTGATAGAAACTTTGAGATGGCTATTTGTTGTCCTAAAAACTTCTAAAAAGGCTTATTCAATTGGAAATTTAAAGGCCTAGTGCCCTTTTCAATAGTCAAAACTGATTAGAAGCAAATAAACCTCCTCTCATGTCCACCATTTCTCCAAACACATCCAATCAAAATTTTATAATTGTAATTATGTAATTACAATGTACAATTACAAAAATGTAATTGCAGGGTGGATACCCCCCCCCCCTAACCTCATATTTTCCTTAAATCATCTGATAGAAATTTCGAAATGACCATTTGTTGTTGTAGATACTTCTAAAAAGGCTCATTCAATTGAAAATAAAAAAGGGTTAGTGCCTTTTTTAATAGTCAAAAGTGATTGGAGGACAGCTTCCATGCCCACCATTTCCCCAAACACATCCAATCAAAATTTTGAGATAGCCATTATGTTCAACATAGTTGAAAGGTCTGGAGATTATGTGTTTCACGATGACAACACTAATACAGCCCTCAGGGCAAGGGTTGCAAGTTATTTTTGACCTGGGGGCATATTAGCTTTAGATAGAAAGAGTTTTATAGAAAGGGTTTATATGGAAAAGAATTGTATAAACTTCAGAGGGTGCTCATTGGGTTACTAGTCAGAAATTTTAGTGCCCTTTTTGAGATTCAGAGTGAAAGAAGGGTGAATACACCCCCTGCACCTTGTACTTTCCAACAAAGCATCTGATAGAAATTTTGATATGGCCATTTGTTGTCATTGAAACTTCAAAAAGGCTCATTTGATTGGATATGGAAAAGGCTAGTGTCCTCTTTAATACTTAAAAGTGATTAGAGGACAACTTACCCCTCTCCCATGCCAACTGTTTCCCCAGACACATCCAATGAAAATTTCAAGATAGCAATTTTGTTCAAAATAATTAAAAGGTCAGGAAATTATGTCTCTGAGGATGACAACCCCCCTGACCCCTCATGGCAAGGGTTATAAATTATGCCCTGGGGCATACAAGGTATATAATAGAAAGGGTGATCATATAAACTTCAGAGGGGACTCATTGGATCCAGATGATTCAAATTCACTGATTTTCACTCAGTGAAATCAGATGGTCTAGAGCTCTTTTTAAGATTCAGTGATTGAAGGGCGAGTACCCTGCCCCCCCCCCCACACCTTGTATATTTCCTGAAATGTTTCTAATAAAAAAAATTTAAATTGCCATTTGTTGTTGTAGAAACTTCGAAAAGAGCTTATTCGATTGGAAATTGAAAAGGATATATATATATATATTTATATATATATATATATATATATATATATATATATATATATATATATATATATATATATATATATATATATATATATATATATATATATATATGTTTTTAACTACGTAAAACTTGCGAATATACAACATTCTTCCCTGTACCATTGTCTGTGCATATAAATAGATTGTAAGGTTTAACGATTCTTCAACATGCAACATATAATTGTCCATGGGAAAAACCGCATTTTTCTAATGATTGCCCTTGAGCTTTGTTGATGGTGATTGCTAATCGAATATTCCCTGTGTCCCCGTCGTCATTTATACATTCCCCTGTACCCCCCCCCCCCCCCGACGCCCCATTGTAGTTATTTCCCTGTGTTCCGGTCGTCATTTATATTCCCTGTGTCCCGGTGTTCCGGTCATCATTTGTGTCCCGGTCTGTAATTTCTCTTTGAGTGTCCCGGTCGTCATTTATATTCCCTGTGTCCCGGTCGTCATTTTCTCTTTGAGACACAAGCCTGTTTTCACGTTGTTCTTGTGATTCCTCGGCACGCTTTCTTTTCTTACTTTCTCTATTAGCCGCAAGCCTTTTGGCATTAACTCTTTGAGCAGCTTCCTCGGATGTTTCTTCTACCATTGTAGGATTTATACTAAATCATCTCTTTGAATTAACTCTTTGAGCAGCTTCCTCGGCTGTTTCTTCTGCCATTGTAGGATTTATACTGAAATTTCTCTTTGAATCGCCCCTTATATACTTATAATGACGTCATATACAAAGCCTTATATACTTCGAATGACGTCATATGTGGACAAACACACAAACATACAACTTATTTTTACATATATATAGATAAACGAAGTTATCAAACCATGATGTAATCTAAGGGAAATCTTTATGCACATATTTTGATCATCCATTTTTGACGCTTAATTCTTATTTTTCTCTCTTGTATTTTTTTTCCAGGAGCTTTTAAGTTCTTGTGAACTTCTTAGTTCCTGTATTAAGGATTTTACTTCTTTGGTAAATTTTTTGCACATGATATAGGCTGAGGGGCGTAAGTCAAATGTTTAGGGGCATCTGGTTTCCATCTGTAATCTTATAGTTGTAATGAGATCTCTTTAAGTGCCCAGAATTCCGGGGAAACTTACAATTTCGAGGGGGGATAGGTTCCTCAATGAACTTTTTATTAGCGTCTGAGCTGGCTCCATTTCCACGAAATCGGTTTCTAAAATAGTTAGTTAAACATGTAATTAAATAGTTAATTAAACATAATTAAATAAACAATATGACACAATCTGTAAATAGAGGCCCGTGTTCCTGGGTGATATGTCAACAGTTGGGACAAAGGCTACATGAACACTACCTTTCAGTAAACAAGTTGTTCAAGTCCAAAAGAAAAATGATGATTTCGGTTCGGCTTTGGCCCTCCACGCTCTGGGATGAACAAACCATTTAGTTCTTATTTATGACAGAAATTTAGTGTTTGATATTGATTATTTACCAGGTAATTTATTTACCATTTATTAGGTAAATAACTAAAATTTATACTTAAAGATCGGTTTTGGTCAGAAACACTAATTGTTCAATAAAAAAAATGGTAAATGTTTAGTTTCGTTCGAAGTGCTCTAAAGTGCATGTTACTGCATATAGCAAGATTTTGATGGTCGCATATTGTTTCTTTGTCATTATTAGAGAAGCGCATCCATTTTTTAGGTTTCTAAAATCCCCCTCCAACGAGACTAAAAATGCGTAAAGTTGTCTTGCTTACAGGTAACATTACCTATGGAGCGAAGCCTATTAGTCCATGAGCCCCGCGGGCAACAGGGCGAGGTCTGTATTATATATTTATTCAACAAAGAATGCTAAAACTAAAAAAAACGGTTTATTAAATAAACATATATTACAGACCTTGCCCCGCTGCCCACGGGGCTCAAGGACTAATACGCTTCACTCCTTAGGTGATGTTACCTGCCAAGAAGCCCACTTTATGCATTTTTAGTTTGCCCATGAAGGAGGAGGGTCAACCAGAAATGGATACGCTTCAAGAGTTAGCATTTCTAAGTGCTCTTAACATTTACCAAAAAAAAATAAAAGAGTAAATTATGCGCAGTAAAACATTTCTATTTAATACAAGCACCCAAAATCTGTGAGTTTAAAAAAAAAAAAAAAAAAAAAACAGAAAAAAAAGCAGGCCCAGGAGAACCGCAGTTTTGTCCTAGAGCTTTGGTTAAAATGTTCCGTTCATTGGGGAACAGAATTACATCTTCTCGGGCCAAAAACGGCTTTCCAAAATTAACTTCGAAAATTATGTATTTCAGGAACTTTTATAATTGCTGTTTATACCCAACTCGCTGCTTAAGAAAAGGATACTAAATAAAACTCTATAACAAACACACGCGTAAAAAAATCCTTTAATGACTTCATGATTATAATTAAAAAAGGCAATTAAGCTCTCTTACAAATAAAGACAAAAATATCAAGAATCAATGAAAACTCAGATAAACATGTCTATCAGTCCTCTACTGTCATTTTGGATTGTTTTCAAAATTGAAATGACTCAATTTAAACTACCTACACAAAAGAAAAAGTCCTTTAATCACGTCCAACACGAAAAATTATCTCAATTTTATGGTTCAGGTAAACAAACAATCAAGATACTAAAAAAAAAGTTTCACGGTGATTAAAATTGTACCAAAGGTTGTTTACAGGTTTAGGATAGTAATCTTGTTTGTTTACCTCTTGTGAATCTCGTTTACAAAAATATCCTAATATTGATTAGTGCAATATCTGAGTTGGTAAAGGAAGGACTATGCAGAAGTGGATGATTTTTGGAGGAGGAGGGTTTTTAGCCCTCCTCCTTGGTGCTATCATAGGTAAATTAAGCAGTATTCTTTTTATATTTTGAACTTATTAACACAAGGTTATGAGATGGCGCGCATTTGTTCTTAAGTGAGCAGGGTTGCATGATTACTTCATTAAAACTATAGAATAGAACTTTGAAAAAAAAATAGAACTTTTACTTGTTTTTAATAGATATAGGCCTATGTACTGTTTTACATTTAAGGTAAAAAAAGAAAAGAAAAAATTTCATTAAGGTAAAAAAAATATTAATTGAGCATATTCCAGCACATTCATTCAGATGTAGTTCCTTCACTTCTCCACCCACCCTTTCCTCCCCCTTTCTTCGCCGTCATATCTGGTTTCACGACTTTTGTAAATTCTTCCAGTGACGAAGCCAAATTTTATATTTAAAACATTAGTTTTGGGTGCTTCTGCAACCGTTTTACTCCCAACGCTGTCTAGCGTCAAAATTCAAAGATTTTGTCCGAGCCAGCTTAAATGCAAAGTGCGACCGACAACCTCCTAGCATCATTTTTGCCCCAGGCTACACCAGGGCCTGTATCGCATTCTATCATTTTCTAAAAAATTCAGATCATGTCTTAATATCACAATCTGGACATTATGCTCAAATACAATTTCTGCACCAGCAATCCCCAGAAACCAATAGAGCCTAAGAATGGATTATCAACGTTTTCAGTTATCCTTTCAAATGAGCCCTTAAACATATTTCTATGATAATTTAGCACCCCACTAGCGGCGATTGAAAAAAGGAGAAGCGGGCAAATAATAATCAAACAGTTCTTGGTTACGAGGTAACTGTAAGTAAGCAGCGACCCTTCTCGATAGTAACCGAAACTCTAAAAAAATGGAATTTTGATATCAATAGATATACCAAAAGAACCAACTTATTATGCTGATTCCAAATACATAAGGCTCATCAAGTTTAATGTTACCCATCAAAAGTTACGAGCCTGAGAAAATTTGTTTGATTTTTGAAATAGGGGGAAACACCCCCTAAAATTCAATAAAGCTTGATGAAAATTTCAGTATCAGATTGAGCGTACCCGAGAACCCTCACTGTAGAAGTTACCAGCTCCGACATATAAAAATATGACATTTTGCTATTTTACCAGAAGACAGATCACGGAAGTAGTGACCGCCCTTTGGATTCTGTGACCCTGCCCCTTCGAATCCCAGTCCCGATACTCTTTTTAAAACCTTCTTCAAGACAGACGCGTTATTAATTTTCTTCGAGACGCAGGTCATGTGTCTTAATTGTTATGTCATAGTTTTCTTAGAGTGTTTAAAAAACCTAAGAGTGCTGGAAGAAACTCTCACGGCCCGCCAAATCAGGGTTTCTTTCGACTTTACATCATAGGATTTGATTGTTACGTAATAGAGAGTGTTTTTTCTTAAAAAAAAACCTACGAGGGGCTGGAAAAACCTCCAGGGTCCTCCAAATCATCATTTACATCGTTGTTATGTAACAGAGTTTGGGTGTTACATAATAGAGAGCGTTTTCTCTTAAAAGAGCCTACGAGGTCCAGAAAATAAGCTTCAGGGCCCGCTAGTGGGAGACATTGAAGATGCAGGACCCTAGCAACCAATTCCACTAAGCCCCTAACCGACAATTCAATCAGTGCCCTAACGAGTAATTCGCTAGCAATTAATTTACCGGGCCCTCTAAACTAACCACCGGGGGGCCTTAACTTCCAGTTTCACTGGATACCCTAGCATCCATTTCCAACGGATGCCATAGCATCCCAATTCACCGGGACAACTAGCAACCTTTTCCGAAGGTGTTCCCTATCACCCAATTCTAACGAAGGAACCCTTAGTGAGCCATTCCACTGGGAGCCTAGCAACCAACCCCACCGAGGCCCCTAGCATCAAATTCCACAAGGAGCCCTAATGAACAATTACACCCATTAGGTGCTTGTTGCTTAATGGGTTTCGTTTACTCACGGGATTCACGTATTAGGACTTGTTAGAGTCTAATACACAATTTTTTCAAGATATTACTGAATCATCTAGTTGTATGAAGCGTTAAAGTAAATGTCTATGTTAGCCGTTTATTTTATACGACTACCTGCGCCTTTTAAAAGTTAATGCGCTACCGTACGCCATCACTGTCTCTAAAATTGAGGCTCAATATGTGTAAAGTTTTTTTTATAATTCTAAAGTAATTGACTTATGCATTATTTCTTCAAGAAAACTTAACGTATACTGATTTATGTCTTCGAGAAACATAACCTAAACATATCCTAAACTAACCGACCTAACCTAAACACGGTAGGTTAGATCAGGCTAGATCGTGCCATCTAACCTAACCTACAGTGTGTAGGTTAGGTCGGTTAGGCTAGAATAGTTTAACCTAACCTACAAGCATGTAGGAAAAAGGTGTACAAGTTTCACGAAGAGAAAAAAAAACAAGATGTAACAAGTTCCATGAAGAAGAAGTGAAAAAATAATTCCTTTCTCGAAGACATAAATCAAGATAAATTAAGTTTCTTGAAGAAATAATCCGCAAGGAACAAGTTTCACGAACAAAAATAGCATGTAATATTTTTCACGAAGAAAAAATCACAATGCGACAAGTTTTACGAAGCAAAATATCATAATAATTTAACTTTCACTAAAGAATAAATCAACATATAACAGGTTTCACAAGAAAAATGTCAAGATAAATTAAATTTCACAAACAAAAATCAGCACGCAACAAGTTCCGCGAACAAAACCGGTTTTTTCAATTCTTCAAGAAAAAAAATGCATTTCAATAAAAGTACCCTCCAAAACCGTATTCTTCAAAATCTGGGAGAGGGAAAATCTAGGGTGAGATTGAGTGCCCTTCTCCCAGATAAAAAAATTATGCCTGTGACTGAACTAATAAATAACAATCATTTTTCTAACATGAAAATCACAAATAACGAACATTCGTCTGACTCCAAGAAATTGTAGAGGCGTTAAAATAAGACACACTTTTTTTTCAAACAGTTCGTAGTAACGAACTGTGGTAAGGAGCGACCCGGCTCAATAGTAACCGAAACTCTAAAAAATGGAATTTTGATACCAATAGTTACTTCAAAGAATCGCATTTTATTGCTGATTTTAAATATATAAATTTTATCAAGTTTAGTCTTACACATCAAGGAGCGACATTAAAGCTTAAAACGAACAGAAATTAATCCATATATGAAAGGGGCTTTCCCTCCGCAACGCCCTGCTCTTTACGCTAAAGTTTTTTACTATTTCAGAAAGTGGAGTTAAGAGAAAGAGCCAAACTTTAGCGTAAAGAGCGGGGCGTTGAGGAGGAAAAATCCCTTTCATATACGGAGTAATTTCTGTTCATTTTGAGTTTTAATGTTGCTCCTTACTTTCAGTTAAAAGAACTTGTTTTTTTTAATTTAATTTCAAACATAAGACATGTTTTTTCATAAAAAGTTTGCTTTTTCTAACATAAAATGACAAATAACGAACATTCAATTGATTCCAAGTAATTCTAGAGGCGTTAAAATAAGACACACTTTTTTTTTCAAAGATAAGACATATTTTTTCATAAAAAGTTTGCTTGTCTTATCTCAAAGGCTACATAAAAAGCTTTCCCGCACAAACAAATGTTCGTCGATAACAAGCGGAAAACCCAAAACATATTTCCCAAAGCCCCGCTCTTTACGCTATAGTTTTTTTTACTGTTTTAAGAAGTAGAATTGAGAGAAAGAGTCAAACTTTAGCGTAAAAAGTGGGGTGTTGAGGAGGGAACAGCCCCTTCCGTGTACGTAGTAATTTCTGTTCGTTTTAAGGTTTAATGTCGCTCCTTACTTTCATAAAAAGAACTGTTTTTTTATTTATTTAATAACACATAGAGTCCTTGATATTTTCAAATCTAAATCTAGCGTACATTAGTAATAAAAATATTACTGCTTACAAGACCATGACAACAATAACAACAACACAAATTGAAGTTGAAGTTGTACGATCCCTATATGATCTCCTAAATGGGGTGTCTCCTTAGTCTCCTAAATGGGGTGTTTGGCTATTTCAATGGTGCAGTGGACGATCATGATATTTTGTTGAATTTTCAAAATTAATCAGTATTAAGTTGACTTTTCCAAGAACTTTGTGTACCATGTATAATTTGGCATTATCTGGCATTATAAACTATATAATCTGGCATTATCTGGTTGCAGCAGTAGCTGGAGCTTATTTAAGAATAAATTCCAGCCCTTTGTAACCGAAAATAAGAAAAAATGCTTTAATAAAAGCTTTAAAGTGAGGAAGCATGGTTTGAAGTTGATCAAACAGTTAAGGCCGAATTTGTGGTCCAGAATATCTTAGTAAATGTTATTGCATTCTTATTTATTCACGTTTATAAAACAGTTCGTGGTAACGAACTGTAATAAGGAGCGACCCAGCTCAATAGTAACCAAAACTCTAAAACACGGGATTTTGATACCAATAGTTACATCAAAAGAATCGCATTTTAATGCTGATTTTAAATATATAAGTTTCATAAAGTTTAGTCTCACCCATCAAAAGTTACGAGCCTGAGAAAATTTGCCCTATTTTAGAAAATAGGGGGAAACACCCCCTAAAAGCCATAGAATCTTAACGAAAGTCTCACCATCAGATTCAGCGTATCAGAGAACACTACAGTACTAGTTCCAAGCTCTAATCTACAAAAATGTGGAATTTTGTATTTTTTGCCAGAAGACAAATCACGGATGCGTGTTTATTTGTTTTGTTTTTTTTTCTTTTTCCCAGGGGTGATCGTATCGACCCAGTGCTCCTAGAATTTTGCGAGAGGGTCTATTCGAACGGAAATGAAAAGTTCTAGTGCCCTTTTTAAGTGACCAAAAAACCGCTCCCACGCTCATTTTTTTCCCGAAGTCGTCGGATCAAAATTCTGAGATAGCCATTTTATTCAGCATAGTCGAAAAACCTTATAATTATGTCTTTGGGGACGGCTTACTCCCCCACAGTCCCCGTGGGAGGGGCTGCAAGTTACAAACTTTGACCAGTGTTTGCATATAGTAATGGTTATTGGGATGTGTACAGACGTTTTCAGGGGGATGTTTTGGTAGAAAGAGGGTTTGAGAAGAGGGGGTTATGTGGGGGTAATTTTCCATGGAGGAATTTGTCATGGGGGAAGACGATTTCCATGAAGGGGGCGAAGCATTTTCTACCATTATTTAAAAAAACAATGAAAAAATAAATATGAAAAAGTTTTTTAACTGAAAGTAAGGAGTAGCATTAAAACTTAAAACGAAGAAAAAATATTACGCATATAAGGGGTTCCTCCTAATACCTCACTCTTTACGCTAAAGTATTTTTAGTAATTTCAACTATTTATTCTACGGCCTTTGTGATTCAGGGGACAAAATTTAAACTTTAGTGTGAAGAGCGAGGTATTGACGAGTGGGTGAACCCTCTCATATACGTAATAAAAACTTACGAATATAGATGTTTGTTACGTAAGCTAATTCGTAAGTTACGTATATCTTTTACTAATGAAAACGTTCGTTAAAAACTAAAAGTTCTAGTTGCCTTTTTAAGCACCAAAAAATTGGAGGGCAACTGGGCCTCCTCCCCCTCCTTTTTTCTCATAATCATTAGATCAAAACTATGGGAAAGCCATTTAGCCAAATAAATAAATATGCAAATTTCGCTTTAATTTTTCATCTGCGGAGAGCCGAAATCAAAACATGGATTAACTAAAAAACGTTCAGAAATTAAATAAAAAAACAAGTTTATTTTAACTGAAAGTAAGGAGCAACATTAAAACTTAAAACGAACACAAATTATCCCGTATATGAAAGGAGCTGTTCCCTATTCAACGCCCTGCTCTTTACGCTAAAGTTTTTACTGTTTTAAAAAATAGAGTTGAGAGAAAGAGTCAAACTTTAGCGCAAAGAGAGAGGCGTTGAAGAGGGAACAGCCCCTTTCATATACGGGATAATTTCTGTTCATTTTAAGTTTTAATGTCGCTCCTTACTTTCATTTAAAAAAAAGTTTTTGATTTATTTAATTCACTAATATAGGACCGATCGTCGAGAATGATTGCAAACTAGAAGGGCTAATTTGATTTCCAGCTAAAGACTCTTTTGACCTTTAAAACTGATGAGAGGGCAATCTGACGTCCCATAGGTGCTACCTATGCCTCCAGTACTCTCACGGACTGGAATGATATTGAATCATCATTTAGATAACTAGTAGCTCATATAAAAGAGGCACTTTATTGACGCATTTTTTCAGAAAGATGGACAAATTATAACTTTTAGAAATGAGAGCTATATGAGGATTTTCAAGCTTCATTATTGATATGGCCTAAGTGAGGCCATTGATCCTCGTACCCCTCCGTCTTCCCCCAGCCTTCAAATTCGTGTGTTTCAGTATGCTCCAGCTAAGTGGGCTTTTAATCATTAGGAGATTATTTAGGGAATGTTTCAAGAGTAATTAAATCCTAGTCACTATGAAACCTTTTACAAATGGTTTTCATTTCAGAAATTGCGTTTGATTTCCGCCAAAAATGGAATCCAAAGATGCGTTGTGTTTTTGACTAAAAATATGACACTAGCACAGCAATTTATATGTCCTTTATTAGTACGTAATTCCCATAGGGGGACCTGTCCAACTAGGGATGGTTGCATAATTAAAGTTTTTTTCTAGGGCAGGGGCACCGATACAAATTTGGCTCCCCCATGAATATTTTTCATCCTTCCAACCCTTTAATTAGTGCAACTCTCAAACTTGGGGGGACACGTGTCCCCGAAACTGTCCTCTGGATCCACTTCTGTGTTCAACCTTGTTGTAGTCAGAGTCGCACAAGTATTTTCAAACAGTTCTTCCCTTTATCTCTTCTTACAACTGGCTAGGGAAGCAAATTTAGTGGCTTTGTAGACGAAAGTGCTCAGAACGTGACTGAACCAGTGGAGCCGTCTTTGTTCGATCACGGTAACAATGTCGAACTCGATTTAGCAACTATCACTCAGGTCCCTATTGCTTACTCGACCCCTGGGCTGGATCCCTATAAATAATCAGTCCTATTTATGGCACCATTGTAAATATGTTAACTTATGGTTTATCCCAGATATTAAACAATTACCTGTTTGTTTTGGTACTGATACATGACCAAAATAAAAATCAGAAATTTTTCAGTTGCCAACAATAAAATCAAATCATCGCGTTGAAATGTTCTCATTTTCGAAGGGAGGCTCACTTTTCACCACCTGGTGTACCAGGTGGTGGAAAGAACGCCACATGTACCGCACAGTTCCACCACGCTTGGTATACATTCCTCCATGCTTGGCGCTGTTCCCATCACGCTTGGCAGGCGTCGTTTGGTGTATGTAATTTCTGAAATTTGGCAAACCCTCGTTCATTTCATTCATTTCTGCTTTAGGTATTTTGAATCAGTTGTGATTTTGCTCATCCATGATGCCGTTCATAATTATAAGTTGTGGATTTCAAATCTAATAATTTTGAAATATTTGTTTTTATCATATAAGTTTTTTAGGATTATGTTATTTTAGTCAGGTACTGAAGATGGACCAGTGCAATAGATCCGAGAGGATATCCGTGCCAATATAAACCCTCGTTTCTTCTATATTTTTCTTTGTCGTGTCTGCTCAATTTTATTTTAAAAAATTATCTTTATTTATATAATCAATATTAAACTTAAACAATGGAAGTAAAGCATATATTGATGGTCGGTATGTTGAGAGGGGATTAGGTGGGGCTCTGGATCCCAAGTGTTCCATATGTTCAACTTCATATTCATTGACATGTTACACCTTTTTCACACCATGATCATTCAGAGAGCAATTGAAGAATTTTAATCCTTTTTTATTTACTATTAAATAAATAAGTAAATTTAGTTAATGTTAATCATATACTATATGCAAATACATACAGGGTATGAAAAGTAAAGCTTTCAATGGATTTGGATAGAGGTGGCGCGTAAGTATCTGTATTGGTCTCAGAGGGTTTGATCCTGTAGTAAGTTGTTAGCAGCAGTAGTACTGTGACATGGATCTACGTGAGCGGTAATTGTTTTGGACACGATTAAATTATTTAAAAGTTTGATTTCTTCTTTAAGAAATCAAATCATCAGTATTGATTCAGAGTTCAAGGTGTGAGGACCTATTTTTGCATTGAACCTATCACTAATATTTGGTAAAGGATTATCGTCTCTACCTGACATATAGCCAATATTTTCATAATAACTTATTCAGTGTCCAAAGAATTATAAATAAGCGGATTATTTTCAGACTTGAGTGAAAATTCCCTTGGGAACCGTGATTTCTCTTATCGATATTTACATGACCTATATATGATATAGGTCAGGATTAAGCAGTTGCGAAAATAATTATAATTTCCGATATTATAGACGATTGCGTTACGATAAAGGTGAGAGGAGAAAAGTAAGCAGAAGGGTGGGAGAGAGCTGTTTGCAAGAGCCGTGGTACCCGCCGGGCTTGTCCCTTAAATTGCGGGGACAAGGTAGGCAGCCTCCAACGCTTCCCTTACTTCTCTCGCAAGTGAACCTTCAATCTAGAGAAAATGGGAAGTGGTAATTGGTGCGAAGATGAACTTTTTTACAATCCTATCCTGTGCTTTGAACAGAAAAATCTTGTTAAAGGAGTTTCGCCCGATACGATAAAAGAGTACTTGGCCGATTTCTTCGAGTCTTCTTCTCTTGGTGAGACCCGTAAATTGCTTTTTTTAAAGCTTTTTCCGAATGAAGTCCCATCGAAGCGCGTAGGAGCCAATGCTGCATTAAACTGTGCTTCGGACATTATTTCTTCGCTTGTAAAGTGCGATTTCCAGAACATAAAGCTCCCGGACTTTGTTATCAAATGTCCCAGCGAAGTGCCAATGATCTCTGTCGATGCCTTCAGTACCCTCAGTGCCAAGGTGAATTCTTGCCTTGAACAGCTGCGTGATATTGCGTCCAAGGTTACAGAGGGACAGTCTAAGCTTGTAGCCCCTACTCAAAATACGAAAAAGCTGTCCTACGCTGTCGTTGTAAGAAACCCACCCCCGGAGCTCAGCGACCCTATCCTTTGCATGAAGAAGCTCGAAACGTTGGATGGTCATGACGGAATCATAAGTCTAAAATCTAAGCCACATAGCAAAAGCTGGGTCGTGATGGTACGCGATAAGTGCTCAGCCGACTCGCTTGCTGAAGCTGTTACTAGCTCCATCCCTAACGTTGGAGCCAGAGTGATTGATAAAAACCCTTTAGCTGTGGTCCGGGATATACCCCATAATTATTCAAGAGCTGATTTGGAGGCATCAGTGGAAGGACTTATTAGTGCTAGTCAAATCGGTGAATCTCGTACTTTTCGCCTCGAGTTCGTCGACAAAACCACTCTGAATGCGGTCCTGGAATCGAGAATCCGTATTGGGTATGAAATTTTTCGCGCTAAGCCCTTTGAATCCATTCCGTGTCGATGCTTTCGCTGTCAAAGTACTGACCACCTGATTGGAGCTTGTCCCAGCTCATCAGCATATCCCAAGTGTTCCAGATGTTCTGGCCCTCATGTGAATTCCAAGGAAAACCCTTGCCAAGCCTCACCAAAATGTGCAAATTGCACTATGGAACACGTAAGTTTTAGCCTGAAATGCAAAGTTCTCCGATCGGCTCTCAACAACGCTAATAAATGAACGCTCAAACTCCGTTTAGCTTTGTTTTCCTTAATATTAATGGTACAAAAGACAAGGATCTACTGATAAGTGAGCTACTGGAAAATGATATTGTGTTTCTACAGGAGCACCTTCTCTCTAAAGTGAATGTTGATAGCCTAAAGCGTTCTCGGACCCATTATACCTTCTTGAGAGCCGCCCAAAAACCCGTGGAAGAGCATCAGGAGGTCTGGCCATCTATTTCAGACACAGACACAAGACAAAGTGACGATAACATCTTAGCGATAAAATGTGGTGATACCGCATTTATAAACATTTATTTCCCCTGTAATAAAAATACTGTGGAGTCTTTGTCTAGTTTTTCACAAGCATGTAATCGCCTACGAACACTACTTAGCGACCTTTCAAAACAAAATACCAAATGGGTTCTCGCCGGCGACATGAACACTGACTTATTATCTAATTCCGACCGATCTGAAATCTTTCTCGATTCACTACCTGGAGGATTCCATATTGCTGATAAAGACCTTCTATTTACTTATATTCACAATTTTGGTGGTCTTACTTCCAACCTTGATCATGTAATTGTGTCAGATTCAACTCTACTTTTATCAATAGTTCATGTGGAAGACTCTAAAAGCGACGGCGATCATTTACCAATCACGTGCCAACTATCTTGCTCCATGGCGACCTCTGTGCAACGTAACTCTCCCAAGTGGTTCTCAAAGTTAAATTGGGAAAATACCAATGTTCCACTTTATGTATTGACATTGTCCCAGTTATTATCATCTATTAAAGTGCCTTTCCACTTATTGCAAACATCTGTATCTACAACTTCAACTCGGATAGATATCAACTCGTATTATCAGCAAATAGTGTTCTGTCTAAAGTCTGCCGCTAAAACAGCTGTACCCTCCGAGTGCATGCGAACGGGTACACGCAATCCCTTTTGGAAAGTTGATCCTAAAGTGAAGATAGCTAAACAAAAAGCTAAGTTCTGGCTCCGTATGTGGATAGCCTGTAATCGTCCTTCTTCTGGTTCAGTACATCAAATAAAACAGAAAACCAAACGAGAGTACAAATATTCCCTGCGTAGAGCGAGACTGAATGCCTGGGATGGTCCTTGTGACAAGAAATCCTGGGATCGTGTTATAAACAGTGTTAAGTGTTCACCTACAATTAATTCGTCTCTTCGGCCATGTGACTTCGTTTCTCATTATAAAAATATTTTGCTTTCGTTTAATCTTAATCTCCAAAATCATTTTACAAAGCTTGTCAACTCAATCCTCCCAATTCGTATCAACCAATCTCAAGTGTTGTCGGTGGAATCTGGTGTTATACTCCGAGCTCTTATGCAAGTGAATAAGTCTGAGTCTCTCGATAGTGATGGTCTTTGCTTCAAGTTTTTTGCTTATGATTGTCCTGAACTGCTGAAGCATTTGCAATTATTGTTTCAGATGTGTTTGGCACAGTCTGTTGTGCCAGATAGTTTTTTGTCCGGCTGTGTATTTCCCATAGTCAAGAGGGGTAAGGACCCCGGTGCTTGCTCTAATTATCGTCCTATCACTGTGTCTTGTTTTGTTAGTAAGCTATTTGAATATGTACTGCTACCGGCCATTAACTCCAAGTGCAATTTTACACCCTTCCAGCTTGGTTTTAGAAAAGGTATGGGCTGTTTTCAAGCTCACCATATTGTGGGTCGGCTAATGAAACAAGCTGTTGCTCAAAAAAGTCCCCTTTATTGTTTGACTGTTGACATATCTAGTGCTTTTGATAATGTAATTCATCCAAATGCTTTGTTTTCTCTAGCACCCTCGGGTGTTAACCTTTCTATTGTTTCCGTGCTTAAGTATTGGTATGCTAATTCTTCAGTTAGGGTGAAGTGGAATGGTACGGTAGGGGAGTATATTCCTGTTAAAAAAGGCGTTAGGCAAGGTGCCGTGTTATCCCCGAGCATTTTTAAATGTGTTTTAGCTTCGTGTCTCCAACGTCTTCAACCGTCAATTTTTTACAATGATAATTTAGGCATTAGTCACGTTGCATATGCTGATGGTGTTCTGCTTCTTAGCCGGACAAAAAATAGTCTAATTACCAACTTCTACCGGCTTCCAGCCGCACTATCCACAGTAGGCCTTTCAGTTAATGCCTCCAAATGTGAGTTTTTGTGTTTTGGGTGTCCTCCACCAGCATCATCTCTTTCCTTGGGTTCTTCAACTATACCATGTTCAGCAAGTATTAAATGGTTGGGTCTCTCTTTTTCCACGTCACTTTCGTCTACTTGCTCCGCTATTACGTCCAGCGTGCTGAAAAGTATGCGGGTTGGATACGCGAAAATTTCACCAAATCGTGGTCGGTATAACCGAAAAGGACTATGCCGTCTTTATTCTAGTTTTTGTGTCCCTGCTGTTTTTTATCTTTCTGGTTTTGCTTTCCTCCTTCGCAAGAAGGATACAAAGAAAATACGCTCAGGATATTTTAAGTATTGCAAGTATTTGCTGCGTCTGCCTCGGTGGTATCGGAATCATACAGTCGTCTCTAAATTTGACATCGTTGATGCGCCCTCGCGAATGAAACATTTATCTAAAGATATATGTTTTAAAACTCGGCAAATGATCGGTTTTTTTGACCCTCTTTGGCCATTTTTTGAATGGAGGTAATTTATTTATGTTGTATGTTGTTATGCTGCTATGTTATTTATGTTGTTATGTTTTTTGTCTTGTTTTTTCTTTTTTTTGTGTGTTTACTCCACAGTTTAATGTACTTTGTGGGTTATAAATAAATAAATAAATAAAAATAAAATAAATAAATTAAGTGCCACGGACAGACTTAAAATTGCATTAAAAAAACATATATAACGCCTTACAGATATATAGAGTACCTCCATAGGAGGCACGGATCAAGGGGATCCATAATAGAAACTGAGGCACCATTGCCCAGGGCCATAAATACAGATGGAGGAGGAAGAAGGCCTCTCATAAGTGCACTCAACGGGGCCCACCGGCACACGTCCTGGCACACGTGTACATACGTCCCGTGATTTACAAACCTTATCAAAGTAATGGGTTAAATTGCAGGGTGATGCAGAACATCATCGTGGGAGGGTCATTAATAGGAGGACAACTGCGGTAGGGTGCAAGATCCAGATCTATGGACAATGACCTCTGCAAAGGGCTGCCTCAACCCTCTAGGGGAACCTGCAAGACTGGGGACCTTGTGGTCAACTCTATTCCCACTTGAGAAGTGGCGCTCCTCGAGTAAATCATAGCCTAGTAAATGATACAGCATTCACACAGGATTCTGATTAAAGGATAATTCTACTGGACTTGGTCTGTTTTCATCGGTGCTTTTGGGCTGAAAAACCTCATCCTAGCTAATTTATCTACTATAGATTGCCCCCCGTAGTAGCATAATAATTGTAGGCATGAATATATAATGAGTCGGAGGTAATAGGCTTGAGACTATCTATGCAGGATTTCGACTCTTATTGATAGGACCATCGCCAGTTGCTGAAAACCATGTTGTGACCCAGATGGGCCCAGGATTGCAAAAAACCTACATTCATTCTGAATGTACCAGAGAGTTATTGCTGTTTAGTTCTAAGCCGGCTTCAGCGCTTCGACGTAGATTTGAGGAGATGCATTGGTCCTCGTCCTGTAATCAAACACAGTTCTTCTCGTGGAAAAGAACTATTAGTAAGGAGCGACCCGGCTCAATAGTAACCGAAACTCTAAAAAAGGGAATTTTGCTACCAATAGATAAATCAACAGAATTGGGGTTTTATGCTGGTCTCAAATATATAGGTTTTAATAAGTTTAGTCTTACCCATCCAAGATTACGAGCCTGAGAAAATCTGCCTCATTTTTGAAAAAAGGGGAAACGCCCCCTAAAGGTCATAGAATCTTAATGAAAATCACACTATCAAATTAAGTGTATCAGATAACCCTACTGTAGAAGTTTCAAGCGCCTAGCTGAAACCATGTGAAATTTTGCTTTTCCTGCCAGAAGAAATAACATGGATGCGTGTTCATTTGTTTATTCTTTTTTCCCCAGGGTTGATCGTATAGATCCAGTGGTCCTTTAATGTCGTGAGAGGGCCCATTAGAACGAAAATTAATAGTTCTAGTGCCCTTTTTAAGTGACCGATAAAATTGGAGGTCAATTGGGCCCCCTCTCACGCCCTTTTTCTCTCAAAATCATCCCATCAAAATTTTCAGATAGTAATTTTATTCAGTATAGCTGAAAGGCCAAATAACTATGCCTTTGGGGATATCATGACCCTCCCAGAGCCCGTGGGGATGGGCTTTAAGGTAGAAAATCCGCCTATTGTTTACGAATAGTATTTGTTATTGGGAAGTGTGCATGCATTTTTCGGGGGGGGGGGGATACTGTACTGGTGGAATTTTTCTCGAGGATAATTTTTCATGTGGAGGGAAGTTTCCAGAGCGTGAATTTTTCACAGGAAATTTTATACTGTGGGAATTTGTCAGAATTCCTATACAAAACTCTTCTTATGTCCTGCTTTCTCTTTTCCGTCTCTATTTTACGCCTGGAGATGTTAAGGGTCATTGTTCGGGGTAAATTTTCACCAGGATTGAATTTTCTAGAGAACAAACCCTTGGGGAGGAGGGATTTTCCCGTGGAGGATTAGCCAGATTTCCTAGTATTATTTAAAAAACGATCAGAAATTGAATTAAAAACGAATTGTTTCAACTTTAAGTAAGGAACAAAAAAAATTATTATGTATGTGAGGGGTTACTCCTCCACAATACCTCGCTCTTTACGCTAGAGTTTGAATTCACTCCCAATCCTTTAAGAACGATTCCTGAACCACTATGTACTTTAATTAGAACAATAAGAAACTTCTTTTGTGAGTACTAAAGAAACTTCAGCGTAAAGAGCAAGGTGTCATGGAGGAGTAACCCCCTCATACACATAATAATTTCTGCTCGTTTTAAATTTTAATGTTGCTCCTTACTTACAGTTGAAAATTTTTTTTTTATTTATGGTATCCGGGACCATTGCTTTTACTGAGGCCAAAATAATTTCAATGATTTAAAGAACATGAAAATTGGAACTTGGAATGTTACGACGTTAAAAAACGATTATAGAATCGACATTTTGACTGACGAATTCAGATCATTCGAAGTGGACTTATTAGGAGTTTCAGAAACTCATAACCAGGGGTAGGAAGTATGAAATTAGGTAATATAGAATTTGTTTACTCAGGCAGCAAGGATGGGGTACATAGTCAGAGAATAGGGCTAATGATGAATAAGGAAGATACTAAGTTTTGTTTATTAATAATATGATAATAATCACTCATTTTATGAATAAAAAATTCAGGGTATCAGTTATAGTAGTATACGCCCCTGTAGAACTGACTTACGGAGGTACTAGTAGCTCAGATGAATTTTACTTACAGTTACAGGAGCAAATAGACAGGGTCCCAGGTAGAAATATGTTGTTTTTATTAGGAGATTCTAACGCCCAGGTCGGTAGAAATAGGGATAGATAATATCTTACCCTAGGTAAATTCGGTTTAGGAAAAGAAAACAGTAATGGCTACAGACTATTGCAATTTTGTAGGTATAAAAATTTAGTTATAACCAATACGGTGTTTGGGCATAAAATGGCCCACAAGTTAACATGGTACTCAAATGGTGGTAAGACAGCAAACCTTGTTGCTTATGTTATTTTAAACCAAAGGCCGGCTGGATCAGTACAAGATGCTAGGGTATATAGGGGTGCTGTAATTTATACTAAAAATAAAGATCACCATCTGATAGTGTCTAGGATTAATTTAAAGCTGAAATTTCGGAACGGTAATTACCTCCCGAGAAGTTATGATATTGATAGACTTTAGAATGAGAATTTGACAGAAACTTTCGAGGAACAGTGAAATATTAAACTGGAGAGTTTCAAATTTGACAACCTGGAAGATCGAAGGAATAATTTTAGGAAAACAATGTGTGAAGTTACTTATGGAGTCTTAGGGAAGAAATTTAGGCCCGCAGGTTGGAATATTAGGGAAAAGCTTTATGTTTATCAGAAAGGAGAAGGGGCTTGTACAAGAATTATCTTAGTTATAGATGATATGAAAACCAAAGGAATGCAAATAAAGTGGAGAAATCATTTATGAACCAAGGAGGTGTGAAGTGGATGCCATGGATAAAATTGCCGAGGATTTGGAAGATGTAGCTAGGCGGCATAATAGTAATTATTGTCCTGACATGTTAATAAAGTGAGAGGGAGTAGTCAATCTGGACTTGTCCCAGTTAAAGATAGGAACGTGGCCACAATTAGTGATAAGGAAAGAGTTAAAGAGAGATGAGCCGAATATTTTGAGAATATGCTAAACCGAGATAGAGATGCAGAGAAAGATATGGAGGAAAAATGAAAAAGTTTGTGATACCTTGGATGTAAAGGAAGATTTGTTCAGTGGGGAAGAAAAAGTGACAGTACTAAAAGGATTAAAAAATAACAATACTCCAGCTGCTGATAGTGTGGTAAATGAGTCTATTAAATATGGTGGCTCTGAGGTTAGGAATAAGCTACTGAAGATCATGAAAATGATTTTTGAAAAAGGGGAAGTACCCATTAATTTTCGGAAAACCTTAATTAAACCACTGTATAAAAAAGTGATAAGAATGAATGTGGTAATTATTGAGGTATCAGTCTGGTCTCTTAGGTAGCAAATTACCTAGTAATATGATACTTTTTAGACTGAGAGATGCTGTAGTCAAAGTCTTAAGAGAAGAACGGTGCGGTTTTAGAGAAGGCAGAGGATTTGTCGACCGAATTTTCACTCATGGGTTAACAACTGAGAAGTGACTGAGTTATCAAACACCTTTGGTCCTCAGTTTTATGGATTATATGCAACCGTTCGGTTCTGTTGATAGAAGAGCTTTAGCAAAGGGAGAATACAAGAATAACACTGCCGCGGCTAAGGTAGGAAATGAGGTTAGCAGCTGGTTTCGTATTAAATCAGGAGTTAAACAGGGTCGTGTCCTATCCCCCTTTATATGGACTCTTTTGTTGGATTCTGTCTTAAGAAGAACAGGAAAGGCAATTGAGGAGGCAAATGAGGCGAAACATTGAGGAGGCAAAGGCAAATGAGGAGGAAACACTCTCCTGGGCTTATATTATGCTGATCTAGGTGAAAGATTAGATTATGCATTCTAGGTGAAAGTGTGAGCAAAATGAATGAACTTTAGAGGTTTTGCAAGTTCACGGTGCTAGAATAGGCTTGAAAACAAATGTCAAGAAGACTAAGTCTCTAAGGCTAGGACTAAGTGAAGATCAAAAGGTGACTTTGGGTAACGAAAAGATTGATCAGGTGGACAGCTTCACTTGGTAGTATTATTAGTAAAGGTGGCGGGAGCAGTGAAGATGTTAAGAGGAAGAATAGAAAGATAAGTCTGCAAACCAAGATTAGTATATTGGAAGCTACAGTAATGACAGTGGTCAAATATGGCTTTGAAGCATGGGCGCTCCAAAAGGCGGATGAAGATTTGCTAGATGTTTTTCAGAAAAATTGCCTCCAGATTGTTCTGGGTCCCCGTACTGACTGACCGTAATTCAAGGAGTAGGCTGTACGAAAAGTGTCGTTCAATCTTGCTTTCTAGGGCTATAATGAGAGAAGGGTTGAGATGGCTAGGGCACGTTGTGTGGATGAAGGATGACAGATTGCCAAAGATTGTCCTTTTCGGCCAACCGTCTTCAGCTAAAGGGTAAGCAGGTCGTCCGCGGATGGGATGGGAGGATGTCATAAAGACAAATTTAAAGGAAATGGGAACTTATTGGGAGGGTGTAAAGAGGGAGGCTTTGAATAGATTGGGATAGAGGAGAAGCGTGCGTAGCTGTTTTGGACTTTGGCGGTTTGGTGCTGCGTTGAAGTGTTAGTAGTAGTAGTAGTAGTACTAGTATTATGCAGAATAATGATAGTTGGCACATCTTGCACGCAGCATCGACATAATTTACTCCTAAGTCCCCTAATGTGCAAATATATAGCCCAAATTATATATTTTCAATGCTTTCTGCCATCGGTAACTTGTTTTTCCAGTTTTTGTTTCGTCACAACTAAGTTTTGCAGGGTTTTGAGTAGTTAAGCAACAGCTATTGAAGAGTGGCTACCGGTATTGAGTTTTTATGGCACTTGGTATTAACCAAGTGACATATAGCAATCGCAAATTCTGTCGGTCTGTCTGTATGTCGGTCCCGGTTTTGCTACTTTAGGCAATTCCAGGTAAGCTAGGACGATGAAATTTGGCAGGCGTATCAGGGACCGGACCAGATTGAATAGAAATAGTCACTTTCCCGATTTGACCATCTGGGAGGGGGTTGGGGGACCGGTTAATTCGTAAAAAATAGAAAAATTGAAGTATTTTTAACTTACGCACGGTTGATCAGATCTGAATGAAATGTGACGTTTGGAAGGATATCGTGTCTCAGAGATCTCATTTTAATTCCCAACCGGATCTGGTGACATTGGGGGGGGAGTTGGGAGGGGGAAAACCTAAGATCTTGGAAAACACTTAGAGTGGAGAGATCGGGATGAAACTTGGTGGGAAAAATGAGCACAAGTCCTAGATACATGACTGACATAACCGGGGCGGATTCGTTCTCTTTGGGGTAGTTGGCGGGGGAGGGTTAATTCTGAAAAAATAGAAAAAATGGGGTATTTTTAACTTACGAACGGGTGATCAGATCTCAATGAAATTTGATATTTAGAAGGATATCGTGTCTCAAAGCTCTTATTTTAAATTCCGACAGGATCTAGTGACATTGGAGGGAGTTTGGGAAGGGGACATAAAATCATGGAAAATGCTTAGAGTGGAGGGATCGGAATGAAACTTGGTGGGAAAAACAAGCAGAAGTCTTAGAGGCGGGATTGACATAATTGGAGCGAATCCGCTCTATTTGGGGGAATTGGGGGGAGGGTTAATTCTGAAAAATTAGAAAAAACGACGTATTTTTAACTTACGAAGGAGTGATTGGATCTTCATGAAATTTCATATTTAGAAGGACCTCGTAACTCAGATTTCTCATGTTAAATCTCAACCGAATCCATCGTTATTGGAGGGGGTCAGTTGGGGGGGACTGGAAATTTTAGAAAATAATTAAACCGGAGAGATCAGGATGAAACTAGATGGGAAGAATAAAAACAAGTCTAGGATACGTGACTGACATAACCGGACCGGATCCGCTCTCTTTGGTGGAGGTGGGGGGGGGGGATTCGGAAAAATGAGGTATTTGCAACTTACGAACGGGTGGTCAGATCTTAATGAAATTTTATATTTAGAAGGATCTTGTGCTTTAAAGCTCTTATTTTAATTTTCGACAAGATCCTGTGACATTGGGGGGAGTCGAAGGGGGAAACCAGAATTCTTGGAAAACGTGAAAATTGGGGTATTTTTATCTTACGGATAGGTGATCGGATCTTAAAGAAACTTGATATATAGAAGGATCTTATGTCTCAGATGCTCTATTCTCGACTCGAATTGGATCCAAGGACATATGGGGTTGGAGGAGGGAAACAGAAATCTTGGAAGACACATTGAGTGGAGAGATCGGGATGAAACTTGATAGAAAGAATAAGCACAAGTTCTAGATACGTGATTGACATAATTGGAACGGATCCATTCTCTTTGGAGGAGCCGGGGGGTTAATTTGGAAAAATTAGAAAAATTGAGGTATTTTTAACTTAAGAACGAGTGACCGGATCTTAATGAAATTTGATATTTAGAAGGAATTCATGTCTCAGAGATCTTATTTCAAATCCCGACCAGATCTGGAGTTGGAGGGGGAAATCGGAAATCTTGGAAAACGCTTAGAGTGGAGGAATCGGGATGAAGCTTGGTGGATAGAATAAGCAAATGTCGTAGATACGTGATTGACATAACCGTACTGAATTTGCTCTTTTTCGGGGCGTTGGGGGAGGGGTTCAGTGCTTTGGCGAGTTTGGTGCTTCCGGACGTGCTAGGACGATGAAAATTGGTCGGCGTGTCAGGTAGCAGCACAAATTGACTTTTCCCAGATTCGACCGTCTGGGGGGCTAAAGGGAGAGGAAAAATTAGAAAAAATTACGTATTTATAACTTACGAGTGGGTAATCGGATCTTAATGAACTTGATTCAATATTTTAGAGGTCAATTATAGCAAAGGTAAAAGAGGATTTCCCCTTATTTGCCCGTAACGACAACGCCAAACAAGAGGTATTAAATCTACTATTTCTATTGGAAATCTGGAAAGAAACCTGTCTAGCATTGTCCTATGACCATACTGGCTATGCATGACGTATGAAAACAAGAAAAGAAATAATAAATGAAAAGAGAAAAATCAAATAGGTGAAAAAACGAGGATTTTATCATCCAGTAGCAAAATATGAAGATGAAAATCAAAGAAATATTTGGACCTCCGCCAAGTCGTCCTCAGTGCTAAAAAAATAAAAGAGGGAAAAAAGACAAAGAAACAACAATAAAATCCAACCTTTTGAAGTGAACTCTGCAAGAGGAGAAAAGACACTGAATCAAACAGTTCGTGGTAACGAACTGTAGTAAGGAGCGACCTGGCTCAATAGTAAACGAAACTCTAAAAAACGGAATTTTGATACCAATAGATCTATCAAAAGAATTGAATTTTTATGCTAATTTTAAATATATAAGTTTCATCAAATTTAGTCTTACTCATCAAAAACTAGGAGCCTGAGAAAATTTGCATTGTTTTGGAAAATAGGAGGAAACACCCCCTAAAAGTCATACAATATTAACGAAAATCACACCATCGTATTCAGCGTATCAGAGAACCCTACTATAGAAGTTCTTATCTACAAAAATGTGGAACTTAGTATTTTTTGCTAGAAGACCGATCACGGGTGTGTGTTTATTTGTTTGTTTGTTTTTTTTCCAGGGGTGATCGTATCGACCAAGTGGTCCTAGAATTTCGCGAGAGGGCTCATTCTAACGTAAATTAAACGTTCTAGTGCCCTTTTTAAGTGACCGAAGATATTGGAGGGCTCCTAGGCCCCCTCCCACTCTCATTTTTTCCCAAAGCCAACGGATCAAAATTTTTAGATAGCCATTTTGTTCAGCATGGTCGAAAAACATAATAACTATGTCTTTGGGGCTGACTTACTCCCCCACAGTGCCCATGGGAGGGGCTGCAAGTTACAAACTTTTACCAGTGTTTATATAATGTAAGGATTATTTGGAAGTGTACAGACCTTTTCTGGATGATTTTTTGGTTGGGGGGGGGGGGGTAGAGGAGGTGGCTACAGGGGAGGGGAGGATCTACCTTTGGAGGAGATTGTCATGGGAGAAGAGAAATTCCGTGAAGGGGGCGCAGGATTTTCTACCATTATTAAAAAAAAAAACAATGAAAAATAAATATAAAAAAGTTTTTTTAACTGAACGTAAGGACCAGCATTAAAACTTAAAACGAACAGAGATTATTATGCATATTGGGGGCTCATCTGTTCCTAAATACCTCGCTCTTTACGCTAAAGTATTTTTAGTAATTTCAACTATTTATTCTACAGCCTTTGTGATTCAGGGGTCAATCTTAAAGAATTGGAACAAAATTAAAGCTTTAGTGTAAGGAGTGAAGTATCAATGAGGGGGCAAACCCCCTCATATACATAATAAAAATATACGAATATAGAAGTTCGTTACGTAAGTTAATTTGTAAGTTATGTATATTTTTTACTAATAAAAACGTTCGTTTAAAATAAAAAATTCTAGTTGCCTTTTTAAGTAACCGAAAAATTTGAGGGCAACTAGGCCTCCTCTCCCACCCTTTTTCTCAAAATCGTCTGATCAAAACTAAGAGAAAGCCATTTGGAAAAAAAATAATACGCGAATTTCGTTTTAATTATTCATTTCCGGAGAGCCAAAATAAAAACATGCATTAATTCAAAAACGTTCAGAAATTAAATAAAAAAAACAAGTTTTTTAACTGAAAGTAAGGAGTGACATTAAAACTTAAAACGAACAGAAATTACTCCGTGTATGAAAGGGACTGCTCCTCCCTCAACGTCCCGCTCTTTATGTTGAAGTTATTTACCCTTTAATAAAGTAGAATTGAGAAAGAGTAAAACTTTAACGTAAAGAGTGGCACTTTGAGGGAGGAACAGCCCTTTTCATACACGGAGTAATTTCTGTTCGTTTTAAGTTTTAATGTCGCTCCTTACTTTCAGTTAACAAAACTTGTTTTTTTATTTAATCAAAAACAAAAACCAACCTAAGATCAATGATAGAGAAGTTACCAATTAGATTGAATCAGTGCTGTCACTTACTTGAAGTACTTTTACTTGAAGTACTACTTAAGTAAAATTTTCCATTACTTGTACTTGTACTTAAGTAAAAACTCTAGGGTGTACTTATTACTTGATACTTAAGTAAGATTACGAAATACTTATTACTTAAGATACTTTTAATGTACTTGTTTTTCAAATACTTTACCTTTGACACGAAAATTTTGTGTGTGTGTGCTTCGGCAATGTACAAGAAAACATCACCTTTAGATTTAGAGCAAACTCAGATATAGCTTTTGTGTGTCTGTGCTTTGGCAATGTACAAGAAAACATCACCCTTTAGATTTAGAGTAAACTCAGATATACCTCCATGCCCTATTTTAGATATGAAATAAGGTATTTGTTTTTGACAAAAAAAATTATAGTATTATTAGCACTTGGTTTAATTTTCGTTTAAAAGTTATATAAGAAAGAAAATTGAAATTATTTCGCAGTTCACCGGTCGACAGTGGGCTAAAATCCCTTGTTTTGTGCTAAATGTTGCATACTATAGTCATTTTGGGCTTATATTTCTAACATTAGTGTTTAAGTTTTGTCATCTCGTCAACTGAACCAGATTTCTACCATTTCGTCATCTTCAGGACCATATTATTGGCAAAACTACTGAAGCTATGAATCTTTGCCCATCTAAATGTTGTCTGCAATAAACAAGTCTAGGTAATTCTAGCAGGATCCAATGCAGTGGTATTTTGTCAAATTCGTTCCAGCAAATTCAGGTATTCAGATGAATCTGACTTCAGATTTGTCACTCCATTCATTAGTTATAGGCCCTACTAAATTGACTTGAAGCCCTCTCCCTCTCGCCCTATTTGAGATAGGGTTTGTGATATCGGAACTTGATATGAGCCCTGATCTTAGGCATCTTTGGTCTAGTTTAGATTCGGATCCGTTACTCCATTTGCAAGTTATACTAAATTAAACAGAAAACTTGAATTTTTCAGGAATTAAAACCCACTCCCCCTTGTTATATTTAAGCTAGGATCTTTATTTCAAAACTTGATATGTGTCATGGTCTTAGGCCTCTTTGGTTCAATTTTTATTCAGATCCATCACTCCATTCGCAAGTTCCTCTGAATTAAACGAAAAACTGTTTTTAGCAGGTAAAGCCCTCTCCCCCCTTTTTTATTTGAGCTAGGGTCTTCAACTTGATGTGTCTCATGATCCTTGGCACCAAATCTGGCCATCAAAATTTTCATCCAAATGTAACCAACGTTTCTCCCCCTATACGTGATTACACAAACGGACGGACAGACAGACAGACGGATGGACGGATTTTACAACGTCTTAGGTAGCCATGTTGGCTAATTGGATCCAAAACAAGGAAAGCAATGGCATATCATCATGCAGGTATCATCACCTATTTGGACAGTGGAAAATATCCATCAAGATGGGTTTTTGAGATCTGTCTGTCTGTGCAATCGAGTATAGCGAATTTGTATTGAAATTGAACTATTTGGATTAAAATTGAGCTTAATTAGCGCGATGGGGCTTTAAGTGTTAAAAAAAATTCGAGTTTTTCATTTAATTCACTGTAACTTGCATATGGAGATGAATTTCGATGAAAATTGAATAAAGATGCCTAAGAGTATGATATGCATTGAGTTCTGGGATGGAGACCCAGGCTTAATTAAAAGTTGAGCTTTTCACTTAATTCAGTGTAGCTTGCTAGAGATTGATGGATCTCAGTGAATATTGAACCAAAGGTGCCTAAGACCGTGACAGGCATCAAGTTTTGAGATGAAAACCCTAGATCAAATAGAACAAGGGAGAGAGGGTTTAAGTGCTGAAAAAAGTCAAGCTTTTGGTTTAATTTTGTATAACTTGCGAATGGAGCAACGGATCCAAATTAAAGCTAGACCAAAGATGACTAGGATCAGGGCTCATATTGAGGTTTAACATCACAAGTCATATCTAAAATAGGGCAAGGAGGAGGGGGCTTCAAGTTTTAAGAAAGTCGAGTTTTCCTTCAGTTTAGTAAGGCCTAGAACTACTTCAACCCATGGCTTGCCCAAAGCCTGGAAATAACCCTTTTCTAAAATAAGTCATACTGAAGCCAACCTTCAACCAAATATTCCGTCCCCAGAGAAAAATTACTTTATATGGCACTTGGTATTTACCATGTGACATATAGTGATGGCAAATTCTGTAGGTCTGTCAGTTCCGGTCTTGCTAGTTAGGCACTTCCAGATAAGCTAGGACGACGAAATTTGGCAGGCGTATAAGGGACCAGACCAGATTAAATTTGAAATAGTTGTTTCCCGATTCGACCATCTGGGGGGGGAGTGGGAGGACGGTTAATTTGGAAAAATTAGATCGGATCTTAATTAAATTTGATATTTAGATGGATATCATGTCTCAGAGCTCTTACTTTAAATTCCGACCGGATCAGGTGACATTGGAGGGGGAAACCTAAAATCTTGGAAAATGCTTAGAGTGGAGAGATCGGGATGAAACTTAGTGGGAAAAATAAGCACAAGTCCTAGATACGTGATTTACATAAACAGAACGAATTCACTCTCTTTTGGGGAGTTGGGGGGAGGGTTAATTATGAAAAATAGAAAAAATGAGGTATTTTTAACTTACGAAGGAGTGACCGGATCTTGAATTTCATCGGATGAAATTTCATATTAGAAGGACCTCGTAACTCATTTTTTAAATCCCGGCCGGATCCAGTGTCATTGGGGGGATTGGGGGGGGGGCGGAAATCTTGGAAAACGCTTAGAGTTGAGTGATCAGGATGAAACTTGGTGGGAAGAATAAGCAAAAGTCCTAGATACGTGATTGACATAACTGAAATGGATTCGCTCTCTTTGGGGGAGTTGGAGGGGGTGTTAATTCGGAAACATTAAAAAAATTGAGGTATTTTTGGGTGACCGTTCGTGAGGTATTTTTGAATTTGATATTAAGAAGGAACTCATGAGCGGGGAGAGCGGGTGACCGTTCGTGAGGTATTTTTGAATTTGATATTAAGAAGGAACTCATGTCTCAGATCTCTTATTTTAAACCCCGACCAGTTCTGGTGACATGGGGGGAGAGTTGGAGGGGGAAACCGGAAATCTTGGAAAACGCTTAGAGCTGAGTGATCAGGATGAAACTTGGTGGGAAGAATAAGCACAAGTCCTAGATACCTGATTGACGAAACCGAACTGGATCCACTATCTTTGGGGTAGTTAGGGGTTTCAGTGCTTTTGCGAATTCTGTACTTCTGGACGTGCTAGGACAATATATGACAATTGACTAGATAAAGTTGATTTCCCCAATTCAACCATCTGGGGGGGGGGACTGAAGGGAGAGGAAAAATTAGAAAAATGAGGTATTTTTAACTTACGAGTGGGTAATCGGATATTAATGAATTTTGATATTTAAAAGGACCCTGTGTCTCAGAACTCTTATTTTAAATGTCGACCAGTATTAAGCCTCTGATTTTTCTTTTAAATCAGTCTATTGATTCTTATAATTTTGCTAGAGCTCATGCCATATGAGCTCTTGGCTCTTCCGACCTCGTTACAAGTGCTATACTAGCTCTTAGCTCTTATTTTATTCCTTTTTCTCAGAAGATTTTCGACTTAGTCTCATGGTTTTTGCCACTTCATGGTGTGAAAACTGCTGCTAGAAATAGATAGGTTGCAACTTCTGCCGTATTGTCTTCTAGTATATTTAAATGTGTGCTTGCATCGTTCTTGTGTCCCCTTAAAAGTTCTGTTTCTTACGGTAATATTGGTTTGTCTTCTGTTGCATATGCAGACGACGTTCTTCTTGTTGCCTGGACTCGCCGTGGATTGCTTTACAATTTTACTATATTAACCAATGAACTATCTAAGATTGGACTGTCAGTTAATGCGTCTAAATGCGAGTTTATTTGTTTTAATAACCTTTATGCGGTCGCTCCATTCGTTGCTGGAACTGCAATTCTGCCATGTTCTTCTTTAGTTAGTTGGCTTGGTCTGTGTTTCGGTCCAGCACTTTCCACTACTTTTTCATCCCTAGTGAATCAAGCCGTGAAAAACCTACGCTTCGCTTACGGGAAAATATCCCCAAACAAAAGCCGTTACAACCGCAACGGTCCGTGCATGATTTATAACGCTTATTCCGCCCCTGTGCTTTTGTTTTTATCAGGCATGGCTCATATGTTTCGTAAGAAAAATCCCCATACTCTACGTGCGGCTTATTTCAGATATTGCAAATTCCTCCTCCGGCTTCCTAGATGGCACCAAAACAGAAAAATAATTTCTCGATTTGGTTTAATAGATGTGCCTTCTAGGATTTGGTCTTCCAGTGATAATTTATGTAAAAAGACTATCTACTTTTATATATATATATATATATATATATATATATATATATATATATATATATATATATATATATATATATATGTGTATATATATATATATATATATATATATATATATATATATATATATATATATATATATATATATATAATAAATACTATATATATATATATATATAGAATAAATACTTGAAGTAGTACTTGAAGTAATACTTAAGTACAATTTTGGCAAGTACTTGATATTTGATACTTAAGTAAGAATTTGGAAAGTACTTATTACTTGATATTTAAGTAAAAAAAAACAATGAGTACTTAATACTTGATACTTAAGTAAAAATTTGGAGTACTTGTTGCAGCACTGGATTGAATAAATATCCTTTGCCTTGCAACAGATTTCGCCTGTCAACAATTTCGGTTTTCATTAGATATGCGGACAGGCTGTGTTAAATTAGACTGGGCAAAAATATTTATTATTTTGAATCAGCCTTGAATTTTATATATATAGAAAGTCGACCCATAGTGATCGGTATCTACATTTTCCGTCAAATCACCCTCCTTTTTTAAAAAGAAGGGTAGTAATTTCTTTAGTCGACAAGGTTCTAAAAATGTGTTCACGTAATCATGTAAAATATGAGTTAGATTACGTTAAAGATATTCTGTTCTGCAATGACTACCCAATCAACCTCATTGAAAACATAATAGATAGATGATTAAAAAATGTAATACAGGAAAATAGGGAGCACGTCCCCCTTGATTCAGTTACACTGGCAATTGAGAACATAACCTTCACTACATTATCATACGTCTTGAAACTCAGCGACAAACTTGGAGAATTAAAAAAAAAACCTAATCTCTCTGTTTCTTTCAAAACTGAACAGAAAATTGAACATTTTTTCCACTCGGGAAAGGATAAAACGGACCCTATACTAGGCAGTGGTGTCTACAAAGTCCCGTGTTCATGTGGAAAATTTTACATTGGTAGGACCCATCAACAACTAGGGGAACGATTGCATGAACACAAAATTCCAATAGATAAGTCCCTGAGATTTGAACTTTGATTCAGTTCTGGCCCAGCATATATACGAAGATACTGACCATCTAGTTCTTTTTGAAGAGGCTATTTTAATATCTACCGTAAATAGCCTGGCGCAATCTTTTAAAAAGGCAATTGAGATAAAAAAAAAATATATAAAAAGAAATTTGGCTATTAAAAGAGAGACGGCAGATATTCCCTTAAGCCCAATTTATAACAACTTAATATTAAAAGACTATCAATATTTTCGTCCAGTATAATTTAAGACAGGCTGTTCGCATATCTAATGAAAACCGAAATTGTGGACAGACAAAATCTGTTGCAAGGCAAAGGATACTTACTCAATCTTAACTTCTTCAATTGGTAACTTCTCTTTCATTGATCTCAGGTTGGATTTTGTTTTTGATTCAGTGTCTTTTCTCCTCTTGCAGAGTTCACTTCAGAAGGTTAGATTTTGTTTTTTTTTGTTTTTTTCCTCTTTTTTTTGAGCACTGAGGACAACTTGGCGGAGGTCTTTGCCGAAATATTTGCTTGATTTTCTTCTTCATATTTTGCTACTGGCTGACAAAATCCTCGCTTTTTCACCTATTTGATTTTTCTCTTCTCATTTATTATTTCCTTCTTGTTTTCATACGTTGCTACTTTTTGAAATAGAAGGTTAGCTTTGTTGTATTTAGCATTTTTTTTTAAGTATCATGCAATGTCACAAATATTTCTGGCTTGAAACACACCATCTTATAGTACTTTCTTAGGTCAAATTAAAATTTTCCGTGTGAAAGCCACACTGTAGAGACTTATTTCGCTGTTAAAATCTATGTTTTAGGTGGCTTGATCGGTCATTTTGGGTTTCCCGTTTATGAATATGGTCATTTAACAAGAGATGCCGATCTTGGAATAACGCAACGGATAATCAATGAAGTGGATGGTGATAACATTGCAAGTTATCTAAAGTAAGGATTTTTATCGTGTTAAACTCTTAACTTGGATTCTCAATGGCTCAATTTGATTTTTTAAAGTAGTGAAGTAGTCTTGACATTTTTAAACAGATCTTTTATGGTGCCAGGGTGCTATGAACTAAGAGTCTGACATAATACTAATATTATTATTATTTTTTATTAACTTTTTTCTAGGCTAGTGCGTGCTGAATTTCTTTATGAAGCAAGGAGCAAACCGAATTCTCGCATAATATCCTTTGAGAAACTGTTTCAAGTTCAAGTGGTTTCAAGTTCAAGTGCCATATCTGACAAAACTATTCTATGTACTCAGCGTGCTGTATCTCCTCTTATAGGTATTTAGATAACTTGTCAGACGTTGAATGAGCTTATAAGAACTATATCTTGATGCCGCATCAAACCTCTTACTTGGAGGTTGTAACAAAAGAATCCCTGAGGTCATGGATGCAGGTGCGAGCAAACATTCCCCCTCTTTATAGTGTTCGGAAAAAAAAGTTTCACCCGGAAATGCGGTATACTCGCCCAATTTTCGGTGATCTTAATGGGCTGGACCATTTTCTTATCAGGTGTCAGGGGCTAAAAGAGCTAAGAGGGAGATTTCTTGGAGTGGGTGGTCGTGAGCCCCTTCTTGGAACTTTGAAGTCGACGCCGAAAGTAAATATAGTACCAGTGGGAAATTTTGTCCGGAATTCGAAAGTTGAGTGTTACTTGATTTAGTTTGTTTGTTGTTGTATATGTATGTATACGGCCTGAAAAATGGATTTCAATGCAGTCATTCACTCATTGACTCATATCTGAGTGGTGCTTCATTTCATCCCTTTTGGATCCTCTGGAGTAGTCCCAATAGGGTTTAAGGAGTCCCTGTAAAATTCTAGGATCTATATTTGGTAATGGGTCTAACTAAGACTCTTAGATAGGGCGAGAGAGCTGGATGGCAATAAGCTGCCGGAACGAAGTATCAGACGCATTTGTCTTGTGCAGGAGGACCTGACCCGATCTAATTGTACATCCTGTGGTAGTCTGATGAGAAACGTATTACTGGAAGTGTTTCAACTTGTAAAATGGCCTCATCGTCAATAATTAAGTAAGTAGTTTGATGTGAGACACTAAATGGAGTAACTGATAGCTTCCATGTCTTAGATGCGTTGAAATTGAAAATACAGGTAGCTGACCGTTTTTTTTTTGTCTTTAATGTCTAGTTGTAGGGAGAGAAAGGCTAAGACCTAGTCTTCAGTAATATGGTAGTAACAAATTCCGTAAGTCAGGTAGGGAAAATCATCAGGGCATTCTCCAAGACACTGGTCTATGCTTTATCTATGGAAATTCATACGACCTTGTCAATGATGTAGGTTTTTGCGGACGATGGCATAGGTTTTTGCAAATTTAAACGATGAAAGTGTTTCATCCTAGAGAAATAGTGCATAGCAACGACACTTGCTATGATGCTAAAATTTTTAATAGGTCCGATAGACCAAGTATCTTTGTGTGCCGTAATGGGTGTACCATTGAAAGTCAAGGACACTTGTCTTGACTCCAAAATTTGTAAAAGATTCTGTGAGCCAGGTACGCTGTTTGCACTGTAATGGGTGCACTATTGAAGGTCAACGACATTTGTTTTGTTTCGAAATTTGTAAGGCTTCCGAGAGGCCAGATATTCTTTCTTAATGCTTTCGAAGACAAAGGTACCAGGCTTACGCCTGGACTAACAGTTTATCGATCATCTTACCGGGTAGTGAACCGGTTAGTTCATTGTTTTTCCAAGCTACGTCGTCGGTAGTAGTTAGTTTATCGTGAGTTTTCGATCATTATTTATGCAATGGAAGGATAAACACTTACGTCATATTTCAAAAAGGTGAAGATGATATATTTCAAGAAAGTATGTCTTCATGATAGAGTTATCACAATATTGAATGCTGACAAATAAAAGTGGTTTAACTATGAAACAAGTACTATTGGTGACACCATTGAAAACATATGCGTGCATTGTCATAAAAGTGAAGAGCTAAACTTCTTCGGAGTACCGAAAAAATTCAAGTTTCATAGTGGTGGATATACCAGAGTAACGTTTCCTCAAAGAGAATGAGTGAGATAGTACTCAAAGAGAATGCAAACATAAGACTGATGGTTGATGATGAGGGTCAACTTCTTGCTTATGGTTCTGCTAATACGTTACCCGTTGATAAATCCTATCGCCATCTCTTTGGTATTAGTACTCAAATGAAAGCAAAGGGAAAAAGAAAGGCCTTCTGCTCTGCCAATATCATGAACCATATCTTATCTACATGTCGAAACTGCTACCTATGTAAAAATACTGTGGTAATAGACCAAGAAATCGTAGTAATAGACTGAATCTCATCGAGCCAAACTATGCTTGTAATCAGCAATGTAGACTATTCAAAATAAAATCAATCTTGTAAAATATTTTATTCCAAGGTCAAATCAATATATCCTATAACTTTTAACACAACAACATCATCGTCTTCCTCATCGATCTTGATTTCCTCTAATGCCCTCAGAGGTGGATCAAATAGACGAACGTGATCACCCTCATTCTCGATGCTAATTTCCTCAATCGCACTCTGAGGCAGGTCAAGTAAACGAACATCATCATATGTGTCCCCGATGTTTGTTTCCTCAACTGTCTTCGGGGTATGATGTTGATTTCCTCAATCACCCTCGAGCTCAAGTAGACGCTCACCATTTTCCATACAATCCCCTCCCCCGCGAACACATTCGCACTAAATCCTCAGATGTATAGTATAAATTATCACCATCAGTGTAATAAAAATGGTGTTCTCCTTCCGACTATTTTGAATGTTCAGTGAGGAAATCCTCCCCCTCTTCAGTCAGCCCCTAATCACTCCATATATCCTCCCGGATATATTGATTGCTCCCCTAAAATGAAACAAGCCCAAATGTTACTGAACAGCTACATTAGACACTGTTACATTATGAATACAATTTTGTTCGTAGAAAACATTTTTCACCATTCGATATGTGTGGTTTTACTCTGTTCGAAATTGAAGGTGCTGGTGGTAGTGAAATGAACCTGAGTTCCCATATGGTTAAAATATGATATGTCCTCTTACACGGACACTAGTATGTCTTTTCCTCTTCGATGCAGTGAATTTTACAGTTATACTAGGGACACTCTTAAACAGGTGTACCTTATGACTACAGATGTACATAGACTACAAGATGCTTTAAATGCAAATGTAAAATATATTTAAGACATTGATTTGACTCAGTATTTGAAAATAGTGAGATAACTATGTTATTATTTTATTTTTGAAAATAAAATGTTCCGAAAAAAAATGTTTTCTTTTTCCTTGCTAGGTATTTTAGTAGACATGAGATGTGGCACCCTGCCTAGGATCTCTCTAACTTCAATGGCACCCCTCGTTGACCCCCCCCCTCATTCAACATGTCATATGCATTCAATTTGCTAATGTTTTTACTTTGTCTGTGAACCTCTAATTTCTTTCTTTCACTTAAAGCTTTCAAATTAAATTCCGTATTTTTATAAATGGTCATTTTTTACATTAGGAAAAAAGCTTTATCGGCCAATAGGTTGCTGGCACGTATGCAGGGGGGCCTTCGGGCTCGCCCTCCCCCTCGAAATTTTGTGAAATGTTTAATTTCCCCATGGTTTCTTGGGATTTCTGGCAAAAGTAGGACATTTATTAAGAATCTAGATACATGTGTGAAGCCTGTTTTGGGGAATTTTACAGCATGCAATTATCCAGTCAAATCACTGCCCAATTATTAACCCATTTTCTGTCTAAATTTTTACCTTCTTTGAAGTAATTAGCAATTGTACTGTTATTTTTTTTTGTAAAGAGAGTTTGCTTTCCACAGCAAAATAGAATTATCCTTGAATTTAGGGCGTTTATCCCTCCTTTTCAGGATAAAGTACAGCTTTTAATGGATTAATTTTGAAAACTATCATGTTTCATTAAAATCTACGTTTTTGCAATGGAAGAACTACCCCCCACAGCACCCATATTGCACTGTTAACCCTAAAATTACCCTTTCAATGGGATATAATAGATTAATCACTGGTTCTAAATCGCTGTGAACATAACCTGAGCCTAAAACGTACTTTTGAGGCTTCAGTCTTCTCCCCCCCCATCCGCTACAATACTACAGATTAAAGTTAATCTGTATTTTCCGATATACGTGCTTTTTGCATTACTGAATAAAAAAAGTGCTACTTTATATCTGCTGTCACGAAGGTTTTGCCCCCCCCCCGAAAAAAATTCCTGTGTACTTGCCTGATAGGTTGTTTCGAAACTGTTAATGATGCTTCAAAAGCACCCGACCATGGGAAGTCATGGTATGAAGGGGGGAGTCATACCTTGTTTATATTCGATAAGAAACCAGTTAAATTTGCCCCGTGGAATCGTCACTAAAACTGCAAACAATATAACCAACATCACTTAATTTTTCAATATAAAAATAAAGACATTTTTCCTTTCAACTACTTGAAAAACCTTCATCAGTTAATATTATAGTACAAAGTCTAAGTGATGCTTTTGTTCAAAACACTCGTTAAATTGGATATGCCTGCAATTACCTGATGAAATTTAACGATTAAACGGTTAAAACGGAAAATCCTAATTTAACGGTTCTTAATCGAGTGTTTATGTAGCGGGACATGCGAAATGGTTTCGAATAGAACTACAGATTTTTACGGCAAAATGTGTTTTGCCGTTTTGTGTTTAAACGCAAAATGTGTTTACTTCAAATTAATGAGCTTTAGTTTAAGCATTAGTTTAAGGGAAGAACAACGCGGTTTTAGAAAAGGTAGAGGATGTGTCGACCATGTTGTCACTCTTAGGTTAATAATTGAGAAGTCCCTTCGTTGTCAAACACCTTTGGTCCTTAGTTTTATCGATTATGAGCAAGCTTTCGGTTCTGTTGATAGAACAGCGTTAACAAAGGTCTTATCGTTATATGGTATACCAGAAAAATACATTAAAGTGATTTGCGCTATGTACGAGAATAATACTGCTGCGGTTAAGGTAGGAAATGAGGTTAGCAACTGGTTTTGTATTAAATCAGGAGTTAAGCAGGGTTGTGTTCTATCCCCCTTTATATGGACCATTTTGATGGACTTCGTCTTAAGGAGCACAGGAAAGGCAATTGGAGACCATGAAATCAATTGGGGAGGAAGAACGCTCCTGGACTTAGATTATACTGATGATTTAAGCATATTAGATGAAAGTGTGAGCAAAATGAATGATTTTTAGAGGTTTTACGTGTTCAAGGTGCTAAAATAGGATTGAAAATTAATGTTAAGAAGACTAAGTCACTAAGGCTAGGAATAAGTGAAGATGAACAGGTGACATTAGGTAACGAAAAGATTGATCAGGTTGGGAGCTTCAGTTACCTTGGTAGTATTATTAGTAAAGATGGTGGGAGCAGTGAAGATGTTAAAAGTAGAATAGCTAAAGCTCAGGGTGTTTTTTCACAGTTAAAAAAAGTTTAGAAGAATAGAAAGATAAGTCTACACACCAAGATTAGAATATTGGAAGCTACAGTGATGACAGTGATCAAATATGGCTCTGAAGCATGGGCACTCGTTAAATTTCATCAGGTAATTGCAGGCATATCCAATTTAACGAGTGTTTTGAACAAAAGCATCACTTAGACTTTGTACTATAATATTAACTGATGAAGGTTTTTCAAGTAGTTGAAAGGAAAAATGTCTTTATTTTTATATTGAAAAATTAAGTGATGTTGGTTATATTGTTTGCAGTTTTAGTGACGATTCCACGGGGCAAATTTAACTGGTTTCTTATCGAATATAAACAAGGTATGACTCCCCCCTTCATACCATGACTTATTGGAAGCTACAGTGATGACAGTGATCAAATATGGCTCTGAAGCATGGGCACTCCGAAAAGCAGATGAAAACTTACTAGATGTTCTCCAGAGAAATTGCCTACGGATTGTTCTGGGTACCCGGCTGACTGACCGATTTCAAACAGTAGGTTGTACGAAAAATGTGGTTCAGTCCCGCTTTCTGGGGCTATAATGAAAGAAAGGTTGAGATGGCTAGGCCAAGTTTTACGGATGAAGGATGACAGATTACCGATTGTCCTTTTTGGCCAACCGTCTGGGGCTACACGGAAAGCAGGTCGTCCTTGCCTGGGTTGGGAGGATGTCATAAATAAAGATTTAAAGGAAATGGGAACTTCCTGGGAGGGTGTAAAGAGGGAGGCTTTAAATAGATTAGGTTGGAGGAGGAGCGTGCGTAGCTGTGTTGGCCTCAGGCGGCTTGGTGCTGCAGTGAGTTATTAGTAGTAGTAGTAGTAGTATTAGCTTTAGATCGTTCAAATTGGAGGGAGGTTGAGGTTTTGGTTGCTTATTTCGGTACTTATCGGTTATATAATAGACACTCGGGAAGTGAAGTTCGATTAATGCTAATGAAATGAAACAAAATATGATGAATATATAATAGTTAAGAAACAAATTTGGGATATATATATTTTTACATTAGGGGGGGGGTAAAGCATAGCATATAATAAATGCGTAAACTAACTATTGCTGTATTTAATATATGCTTTGCTTTAAACCCCCCCACCCCTAATGTGTAAATATGTTGCCCAAATTTGTTTGCATAAACCAAAGAAAACCAAAATACAAACTAAATACTTAAAAAAATAGCTACAATTTATTTTGCAACCAAACCAAAGTTAATTGTGTGGTATAAAGAAGTTGCTTGACTGGTTTCTTGTATCACGTTCGCGTCAACCGCGATCAAAACTTTATAATGTCTATTATATAACCGATAAGTACCCTTTTTCGTATAGAAAATCCAATTAGTTTAAACTTGAATGTAATTGTTGTATATTTAGGGAGTTTGGGATAGGGCTAGGCGTGTTATTTGTAAAAATAAAAACTTAGTCTGTATTTGGAAGAAAAAAATCATCTATGAAAAACATTTTCCTTATTATTGAAGAAAAATGTTTCTGACACATATTTTAAAGCCTCAGTTACCTAAATTTGATTTAATAGAAAGACAATGGGGTTCTGTCATTATTACATTATGATCGGTGCGCTCATAATTCAACCCCCGGAGCAACCCAATCACTATTCAATCCAACCATCACCAAGCCAAACCCAATAGGGACTGCCCACCCCACCCACCCCCTAGAAAGGAGGTGCAGTCAATGTCCAAAACTCGAATCGATCTTAAAAATAGAAGAAAATTTAAAAAAAATGAAGTTTATGATAAAATATCAATTTACATCTGGTCTCCCGTCCAGCCGACTGCTATATTCATTTACGCTGCTGCGGTCTATCCCAACTGTCATTAATAGTATATACAGTATAGTATATCATGTATAGTATAGTATATCATGAATAGTATAGTATATCATCACAGTATAGTATATCATGAATAGTATATGTATATACACAATCCTCTTATTTTTGCAAGATTTAGAATGGATTCTCTTCATTATACAATTCTTTGTTTAGCCCATACCAGTTCAATCATTCGGTACTTGTGTATTATTCAGAAAACACTCAATAAGTGAAGTTAGGTTCTTTCGTGAAACAAACTACGATGCAGGTATATTTGAATTAAATATTTGGTACTTGTTCATTACTCAATTGATTCAATTCAACTCAGAACACACTCAAGAATTTTGCTGAGAAAATATGGTTTCATAGCAACAAAGACAAAACTCGGTTTAGTTTGCTACGCATAGTGATAGAAGATAGTGTCTGAACATGGATTTTGAAATGAAGATTTGGGATTTGCCAAAGACCGAAAAAGAGGCAATTATATTTTTCCAGGATAAGCGGTTATTGCCCACAACAAAACAGTGCGTCAATGGACACAATCATATTTTATTTATTTCATTAGCTGTATCAGAAGTTTGAGCTACTAGGGGGGGGGGGGTGCATTATATCAAATACCTTTTAAAACCTAACCTAACCACCCCCAAATATAAAATATTTCATTAAAACATACCTGCATCATAGTTTGTTTCATGAAAGAACCTAACTTCACTTATTGAGTGTGTTCTGAATAATACACAAGTACCAATCGTTCTTAGTTACGCTCAAATCCTAATTGGAATTCCCACCATAAACAACAAACTTTTGCTTATGACCTTAGATTACATCCATGCATTAAATTAGGGGTGAAGATAACGGTTAAATAGAACCGATCGATCATTTTTAGTCTCGTTTAGCTATTAGCCAAAAAATGTCTGTATCGTCCATTATTTTTAATCTTGTTTAGCTCTCAGCTGAAAATGAGTATTTAGCCGAAAAATATTTGTGATATCCATCATTTTAGTCCTGTTTTGCTTTTAGATAAAAAATCCTCTTATATCCGTCATTTTTAGTCTAATTTAGCTTTTAACCAACAAATGTCTCAAATGTTTAATGTTAAGAAAATACCTGAAAGTGTTTAAGGTATAGTATGAATGGTTTGCAAAAACACGAAAATAGTACTTCTAATAACAACTCACCGCAGTGCCAGATCACCCGAGGCCAACACTGCTATGTTTTATCAAGAAAACATTTGAAAATGTTCGTGGTATAGTATGAATTGACTTCTTACTTGACTTAAGTCTCCTGCCGGGCACTGCTCGGCGTAGAGAGTGACGTCTGCCTCCTCAACACACTTCAGTCCATGGCGAGTATTTGCTCTTCGCACTGTCTGATGTTTGCCATCGTCAAGAACTCGGACAGGCTGTCGGACCAACGTTTCTTCGGTCGACCGCAAGGTCGCTTCCAACCAACTTTGATAGGGTAGAAGTCATAGATCAACTTTGCGAGTAGATGTGGTGGCATACGAAGCTGATGCCCGAACCATCGTAAGGTTCGCTCGGCTGCTTGAGTCGAAAACGAAGACTGCTCTGTGAGCTGTAGAAGCTTTTCATTGCTGACGAAGTCGGACCATCGTAGGCCCTCAATCCTCCTAATGGCTTGCAAAAAAAGCACGACTTACTTTCGTAAATTGTCCTTTGACGTTCTTCACTTTTTTTTCTAAAACTGGAATTTGGAATAAAAACCTGGAACTGGAACCTAAAACTGTAATGTTTGACGATGAAAACAGCAACAATTATCAACTTCCGAAGTCAAACGATGAAAAGTCTCTTCGCATAAATCAATAGTACAATTGTGCACGAGCCCAAACGGCTATATTTCGTCCATTATTTTCTATCGCTTAATGTTATTCACTGGACACGTAGACCAGGGAACAATTTTAACTCCATCAGAATTACTAGTGAAATATTTTCGACCTGAAAAGAGTAGCTTTCAAAAAATGCAGAAAAATAAAGGTCGACCGTGTGTGAAACAAGAAGAAGTTTTGCAATACGTATAAAAATGGTAGATATTTAAACATTTAGTTTAAATATCTTTTAGTTTAATTAGTTTGATTAGTTTAATTAAAATTTAATTAATTAATTAGTTTAATTAATTAATTAGTTTAATTTAAAATTAGTTTAGTTTAAATAGCTTAAACATTTAGTTAAACATCAAGTAAGGGAAGTTAAAAAATAGAAATCTGTGCTGATGCTGTTGTAAATAAGGGATATTTTTTTTTTTCAAGTGTGATATAATACCACATGTTCGTTTGGGAGCCCGATAGCGTATGAAGTAGTGAGAGAGACTGATATAAATATATATATATATATATATATATATATATATATATATATATATATATATATATATATATATATATATATATATATATATATATATATATATATATATATATATATATATATATATATATATATATTGAGATGCTGTGCAAAGTTAGGATGGTGGTTTCTTGATTATGGTTTATGAGCTAAGTCTTGCTTAAGACGTCATTCTATCCTGCCCCAAGAAGTGCTTCAAACAGTTTTGTCTTTATTCCTACAGATCCTATTGTTGGGGCTTCTGCGTAATATTTCTTAAGCTGGATTGTCTGGAATGTAACAAAGATAAATTTTATTTTAGAAAACTTTACATGCAAGCATAAGGCTATCTACACTACTGAATTCCGTACAAACTCAACCCCATACAACTCAAACCTCATGCAAATCAACCAAACATAGCTTGACCCCTGCTTAATTCAGTCTCTACACAAATCGATCCCTACTTAAATCGACTTAAAAAAGGCTCAATCCCACACGACTATCCCACTGTATAACTTAATCCAAACATAATTCAGCCAACGCAAGAGCTTTTTAAAAGTCAACAAATGTGTTGACTTTTTGCTTAGGCTTAGGCTCATCATCTGAAGAAGAAGAACAAGATACAAGTCAGAAAATGTCAGTTAGAAAAAGAATCAACCTCCTGGCAATCTTTTAAGTTGATGAAAATTCAAGCTGCTGATAAAGGAAATTAAATCTGTATTTGAGAAACAAAAACTCCAAAATAAAATTAGTTTTCTTTTTCGTTTCTTTTTTATATTTAAGGAACAGTCAAGCAGTAAGTAATTTTTAATTTTGAAGTAAATTTTGTAGTTTTTTTTAGGCTAACCAACACTTGCTTGCGAAAGATGCTTAGTAAACACATTTTGTTTATTTTTCACTACTGTAATGTTAATAATTAGTGATATTATTACGTGTTCAGAAAATACCGTACAAGCAGGCACTCACCCAGGATATTTTCGGGGGGGGGGCGAATAAAAATTCAAAGGGGGAGAATGATAAAAACAAATTATTTTTGATAGTCTGAATAAGAAGTGGCCAAAAATAAAAAAATTATCCCCCCCATCCCCTGAATCCCATCTTAACCCCCTCCCTGAGCACGACTTTACGTACAAGTTGAAGCATATACTTCTTTATTTACAACGTGGCTTTTAAAATTTTTGGGAAAAAGCTCCATAGCCCAAAAGCTTGACATCGCAAATTTAGTTGTTATCCTTTCATTTATTCGTTTCTTTACTTTGTCAATTACTTCCTTACTTCCTTTGTTACTTCCAATTACTTTTCAATTACTTCCTTTGTCTATTTATTACTCCCTTTCTTGTCAGTCTCCCATACACTTTGGTCAACAAATGAACTAAAGGCACATGTTAAAACTATTTCATACCCATTAGGCGGTTGTTAGGAACCATACCCATTATTCAGTCTAATCACATGCAGACTAATTTCAACCTTACGTGCAGAACAAAATACCACATTATCAAAAATACTCTCTTTTATTTGATTTACGAGCTATTTACTGAAAAGCGTACATTTCAGGGCTAGAAAGCTATGATCAGATACAATGACTACAACAAAAGTGATTAATTTCAGAGTTTGTAATTGAAGGTGATACGGTGAATTCAGCGTTGGTATTCATTTACGTGTTTTGGTAATTTCATCATAAGAGGGTTAACTACAACTCAAACAATCTCAGAATGTTGGGGGGGCGATAAATTGGATCTGATAAATACTTGACCCGGGGAAAGATTTATGAAACAGCCGGCATGTAACGCAAAGTATATTTTTACGTTACACTTTCCAGGTATTGAATCCCAGAACTCCTCATATATTTTGTTGTTTCCAGTGTCTGTTCCCATGATAAAATAGACAAAAAAGTATTTAATTTTCTTTTGTGCATTATGTTTTTAATACTGTGATGCTTAAAAGGACTTGTTTGGATTGTTTGTTTATTAGGATTGTTTGTTTATTATCTTACCATTATTTGTTTTCGCAAAAGGGGTATAAGGGCACGATGTTAGTTGTACTGGATCTTACCTGGTGTGTCTATGGTAGAGCAGGCCTGTCTTTGATGAATCTGAGATGGATTTGTTTTTATTTTAGGCACTTGTCAGCAGTTCCGCATGTTGCTGGTACTAAGTATGATTATGAACAAGCACTATGGGTAAAGGATCAGTTAGTGTCTTCCGGAATTGATGACGTAGAAATTATAAAGCATAAGGTTTTGCTTTCATATCCACCAAATGATAATCCAAACCAGGTATAAACTTTCTCAAGCTCTAGATTGTGCTAAGAATAACTTTTTTTTTTTTGCAAAACTACCACCTTTTCGCTTCAATGTTGTAGTGAAAAATTTAGCACCTTTCGCCAATTCTACAGTGGTACTGTTGTTGGACAGTAGAAGCTACGTATCTACAATAATTTAAATTTGTTCGAATTCCCATCGTGAAGTTGAATGTAGAAATTAAGTTACAAAGTTTGGCTCCAATTGTTATTGGCCTAATAAGCAAATACGAAAGCAAATCAACCAATGAAATTAGTAGAAAATGATTTTTTTTTTTTTACGCAGCATAGGAACACGGGATTCTCATTTTGGTTCAGTTTGATGTAACTGATTTATTGTGATTTCGTCCTTAAGGTACTTAATGAAAACAAAGGGCTTAAGTCTATACTGCAAGAAATATTGAGACAGCTAGGTATTGATGACTGATAACAGTTTACTAAAAACTGTGCTTTTTGCCAATCCTGTGGGGATCAGACAAAAGGTAGAATGTTCGAAACGGTAAGGAAAGTAGTTATAAAGGTTTCATAAAGGTTATAAAGAGATGCGAACTTCAAAGGTCAGTAAAAATAGCGATGTTCTAAATAGGATTGGGTGGAGGAGAAGTGTGCAGGGCTGTAACGACCTCAGTGAGCATTTTGCTGAATTGAGCAGTAATTAGTGGCAATAATAATAATTGCAGACATATGATTCAGAGAAAGGTGAAATTTTTCCAAAGGCTAAATAGATGACAACATATAACTTAAAGTAAAAAAAAAGTTCAAAGCTTAAGCCTTATTTTCATACTGTATGTTAGGGTTTTTTAAAACTATTTTTTAAATGCTTATAAAACCGTAGAAGGGCCCTTGGAAGCTCTACAAGAAAAAGTAAGCTACGAAACGACTACGATGAAAGCTTATAAGCTACTGTGATTAAATGTGAAATGTGTATGGTGTGTATCCCTCTAATGTGAAATGTCTATGCGCAGGAGACCCTTGGAGCATGGTGTTTCTTTGAAGTTTTTAAGAAAGAATTATAGAAAAGACATTTTCAGCCAACTCTTTCTGGGAAGTTTTCATCCATACTATGGAATGACAAATCTGAGCTGAATTTTTCTGACAAAAAAATTATACGTAAAAGCGGTAGAAAAAAATTGTTCGCAGCGGGTTTTTTGTGGTCAGTGGCTAATGGCTGATGGAATGGCTAAGTGGAATGGCGACGGATGACATTTGTGGTCAGTGGAAGAGGCTGATGGCTTATGGAATGGCTAAGTGGAATGGCTAATGGCTAACGGATGGCTTTTGTGCTCAGAGAAAGAGCAACTAGTATCATAACCAGGATATTTCTTGGCATGAGTCGGGTGGTTTACAAAATCATTTGTCAGTTACATCAAAAACTGTTATGTTATATCTAAATGTATTCAGTACTTTTATTGGAGAAAATGGACCCAAGTCAGAGCACAATCCTCATGGTCTTTATTATCAATTCTACCTATTGGAGACTCAATATCTTCAACAAGAAAGTAATTGGTGGCTAGAACTGAAAAGAAAACCAGGGTTGCTTATGCTTCTTTAGTGCTGTCGCAAACAAATATGACAAAAAAGCTCCTTGCGAAAATGAATAATGCTGTTGTTCTTCCCCATGTTTTCTACTTAGTTTCTTTCACAGTTATTCTGAATGAAAGTGAAAAGAAACAGATTAGAAAGCTATTTTTTCGTTATGCGAAGTTTCTTCTGAGTGTTCCGATATGGTGCCGTAACACCGTACTAAAACAATATTACGGAGTTCTCGACTTGATCGTACAGCTGGATAATTTATATGTAAACTTGTTGTCAAAAGAGGTTTGCCACCCTTGGAGTGGTTTACTTTTTTGAAAAGTCTAGGTTATTCGTGCTTTTATTATGTACATATTTGTTCCTATTTTTGATTTGTGTCTTTCTTTTTCTCTATTCTTCTTTTTGATACTCCATCACCATGCTTTTGTGTTATTGATGGGTATAAAATACATTCATTCATTCATAGTTTTTTTTTATATTTACAGTTTTTTACAGTACAGGTGGACACATGTTTCTGCAGGTCTTTACTACTACAACAGTTGGTAGCTTATTGCAGCGCAAATTCATCAGATACCAACACAGCATCCCAAGTTTCAGTCTTAGTTGTCTTTACCTGAGGGACTGACACTCCTTGAGGCAGAAGGAGGGAGGTTGTAATTGAACCGTGATCCCTAGAGTTTCCATGTGCAGTTTCACCTACCGCAGTGTTGCAAGTTTCTGGCATTAGATTTAGATACAGCAATAAACTAAGATTACCGCATGCAATGTCTGAAATGCTGATGCTAGAGTACATAAAAATTTAATAGTTCTCCACTATTTATAATGTTACCGCATGTACTGTAGTAACAGTACAAGCTGTTACTGGTGGTGCTCATAGTAGGTAGTTTCTGAGAATGATCAATGAAAAATTGACCATGGCTAAGCTGTCTCTAGGGTTTGGTCTAGGGTTAAAGTTTGTGTAGGTAGTTTGTGTAAAGTTTAGTAGGTAGTTTCTGAGAATGATCAATGAAAAATTGACCATGGCTAAGCTGTCTCTAGGGTTTGGTCTAGGGTTAAAGTTTGTGTAGGTAGTTTGTGTAAAGTTTAGTAGGTAGTTTCTGAGAATGATCAATGAAAAATTGACCATGGCTAAGCTGTCTCTAGGGTTTGGTCTAGGGTTAAAGTTTGTGTAGGTAGTTTGTGTAAAGTTTAGTAGGTAGTTTCTGAGAATGATCAATGAAAAATTGACCATGGCTAAGCTGTCTCTAGGGTTTGGTCTAGGGTTAAAGTTTGTGTAGGTAGTTTGTGTAAAGTTTAGTAGGTAGTTTCTGAGAATGATCAATGAAAAATTGACCATGGCTAAGCTGTCTCTAGGGTTTGGTCTAGGGTTAAAGTTTGTGTAGGTAGTTTGTGTAAAGTTTAGTAGGTAGTTTCTGAGAATGATCAATGAAAAATTGACCATGGCTAAGCTGTCTCTAGGGTTTGGTCTAGGGTTAAAGTTTGTGGGATAGCCTTTTAATGTTTTTGGACTCTGGATCAAATAAAATACCAAGGGTATCGTCAAATTCCCTACTTTCGTTTCGTGTTAAATTTCCTGCTTAAGGTTTCCTGTTCCAGTTAACTGTTATTATTTTAATGATGATTTGTTCATGTAAGGTTGAAATTTTATTCATTTTTTTTTTTTTAGTTTTGACAAAAGGATTATCAATAGAAATGTTCTTTTTTCTCTCTCTCCTATTGACTCTGTCTCTCACACTCGCTCACTATTTCTCTTTGTCCTTCTCTCTCTTTCGCCCTCTTTAAATGAAGTCGCTAATATCGATATTTCAGAAATACAATAATAGAATGAAAAATCTGTTTTCTGTAAAAATAATTTGGTTTTCAATAATCAAATACTAATCTTTATCTAATGAAAAATACTTCTATGCGAGAACTTTTATTAATATCTCCTACTTAAATACAATTCGGGGAGGTGTTTAGAATATAAAATTCAAATTTGCTTTTCTTTTTGTAAGTACTTGCTCACCCTAACTAGAAGGGTAAACACAAAGTTTCATTAAAAGAAGTAAATTAATTGCTAGCACTATCCATGTGTTTTCCTTAGAAAAAAACATAAGATAAAACGGTGGCCTTTTGAGGTTATCGTGAATAATACCGTGTTAAAGTAGTATTTAAATTCAACGGTATTGACAATGTTGAGTTTTATTTCAGGTCCAAATTACCGATCCAGCTGGTTTGACCTACAATTTTTCAGCCCAGCAACCTGTGCTCTTTTCCCCAGAAGAAGGACATCCAGATATAAATAGTAATTTCTTGGCTTATTCGGCGCAAGGACAAGTCTCGGTATGTAGTTTCTTTAGATCTACATCTAAGAATGGACTTCACCACATGCTGATTATATGTCCAATAAAAGAATATGGGAAATTTAAAAGAGTGGTAACTGGCACTAGTATCGAAAAGAAAAATCACTAACGCCATCTAGCGCTTGGTGCCTTGTTTTAAACCAGAACTGCTCCATACTTGTCTTTTCAGGCACTTTAAGAAGAAGGGTAGTGTAAAGAAAGACAAATTTTGTCCCTAGTAGGCCTATTAGCTTAAACTCAACTAGTCTACTTAACCTGCATAGATTTTTTATCTTTCGCCTACTTTCTGCATAATGGAGTTTGATTTTAAACATTTCCCGAAAATTAGAAATGCTGGTTAACTATCGCTTATAGAGAAATTTCTGCTATAATGCTATTGCATTGTAAATTAACATCAAAAATCTAGTTTCCTTTGAAATTTTGTACTTTTTCGATGAAGTTGCCAGACTCTACATCTTAAGTGGCGTTAGTTGTTTTTAACTCCTACCTTCCCAGGTCAATTTGGTCAATAGCCGCTTCTTTCTAATCTCCAGTTCTCTTTGTATCTAATAAGCAATTACGTGACTTATATGAAACAGAAAAAACAAAAATATAGAATATTGTCCCATCAAATGTACCATACCTTGGAATTTGTGGAGATTTTGAGTTTTTCAGCTGTTCATGTTGTATTTATTGTCCCACCCTTCCTCCCAAATCCCAATTTTTATAGATTGTACCTTAATTTTCTCTAAAATCTGTTGGAAATATTAAAAGCGCGAAATGTGTTGCTGCAAGTATAAGATGTCAGATACGCCATGTTTTTTTTTTTTTTTTTTTTTTTTCTTTTTTTTTTTTTTGTTTTTTTTTTTTTTTAGCTGAACTTATGAAAGAGTATCCTTTTAGATTTTGATAAGATTTTCAGTAATCTTAGAAACCTGTTTTCCTGTTAGTACGGGGCTATAATATATATATATATATATATATATATATATATATATATATATATATATATATATATATATATATATATATATATATATATATATATATATATATATATCTGATCTCAAAACGATCAGCAGCTCTACAACTTGTGTGAGAAAAAAAAATATGTATACGGATTGAAGCTAAAATATCCCGCACTTTGGAATTTGTTCAGATTTTGAGATTTTCAGCGTTTCAACTTTATTTCAAATCACAATTTTGTTAAATACCAGAATTATTATTTTATTTTGCGAACTTACAAATTTGTATTTATTTTATTTTTGAACTCTTTATTCCTTTAGATTTCTATTTTTACATTATTTTGTTTAATTCCTCCCACTCTTGCATACGAATCCAAATTTCTTAGAAATAACACGTCAAGTTTCACTAAAGGCCATTGGAAAGTTTTAGTTATAAAAATTGGCAATTTTTGTAATACAAGCCAAAGTTACCAACTACGTTAATATCAACACATTTTTATTATTTTTTTCTTTCAGGGGGATGTCGTCTATGCATATCATGGAAGACCAGACGATTTCAAACACTTGGAAGACAATGGTGTTAACGTTACAGGCAAAATTGTGCTTGCTCGCTATGGAAAAATCTTTCGAGGAAACATTGTAAGTATAGCTTTCTCACTTTTGTGGTCAATATTACAAAATAAATGAAATATAATTTCGAAGACACATTCCCTTCTAAACTAGCTTAAAATAACAATACATTCCTCAGTTCAATCGGAATATCTTCAATAAATGTTCTTCTATAGGCACCTTTGATTTAATTCAGGTTTTTATTGATTTTTAGCTAAATAGTTAACATTTCTTACCAGTTTTTTCGAGTAATCCGTCATTTTCTTTCACAAACTGATATTGACACAAAACTTTTCACTTTAGACAAGTAATTCTTGAGGGAATACGGGTTTATCGGCTCTAATGCAGCCACCACTAGATTCGTTGAAGGACATAATCAAACAGTTCGTCGTAACAGACCGTTTGACTTGCTCAACTCGGATGGAGGGACTTGGTCCAGTTACCAAAACTTAAAAAATAGAATTTTGATAGCAATTGACGATTAGAAAGATTTATTTTTTTATGCTGATTCCAAACATATACAATTTATCAAGTTTAATGTTAGCCATCAAAAGCTGCGAGCCGCAGAAAATTAATATTTGCCAGATTTTAAAGATAGGGGGAAAACACCTCCAAAGGGTCAAGCGATCTTGATGAAAATCATACCATCAGATTCAGCATATCTGAAAACCTTTTTTGTACAGGGGTTAAGCTCCTATCTATAAAAATGCGGAATTTTTGAATTCTTGCTAGAAAAAAGATCACGGATGCATGCTTATTTATTTGATCTTTTCCAGAGGTGATTCTATCAAACCCGTGGTCCAAGGAGATCGGGAGAGGGCTCCTTCGAACGAAAATCAAAGTTTTAGTGCCCTTTTTAAGTGGCCAAAAGGGTTTGGCATTTTTCAAAGTGGCCATTCTCATGCCCATTTCTTTCCCAAAGATATCTAATTAAAATTTTGAGACAGTTATTTCAAACAACATAGTTGCAGTTTCCAATAACTAGGCCGTTAGGGATGACAAGACCCCGCATAGTCAATGGGTAAAGGGCTTTAGGTTATACAATTTGCAGATTGTTCACACATAATGTTTTTTATTGGGAAATTTACAAATATCTTTTTGGAGGGAGGGAATTATCTGTGGTGGTGCATTTTCCTTTTAGAAGATAGTTTTCAGGGGAAATTTTCCAATCGACACTTTTCTGGCATGATTTGAAAAGTGATCAAAAATTAAATAAAAAGTTTTTTCGACTGAAAGTAAGGAGCAACATTATAACTTAAAACGAACAAAAATTAATCTTTATATGAAGGGGACTGCCCCTTCCTCAACTCTTGTTCTTTACGCAAAAGTTTGAATTTTTGTCGCGATTCCTTAAGAAAGACTCCGATTCCTTAAGAAAGAAGGGGCAGTTCCCCTTATATAAGGAATAATTTCTGTCCGTTTTGAGTTTTAATATTGCTCCTTAATTTGAGTCGGACAAATTTGTTCTTTTTATTCAATATTATAACAAACATACATCCAAGGTGTATATTTACCACATTGTGCATTATTTACCGCATTGTGCTATTATTGTGCAAGAATTATTATATGAATTTCGCTTTTCATGTTTATTATCGTTATGTGTTTTTTTCTGTTTTTGCGGATTTAGTACAGGTCAGAAATAAATATAATCTAATTCAATTCAATTCAACCGGAAAAATGAGTAAAACATAGTGAGCTTTGACGCTAATTTTAACCGACTAAACAGTTCGATTTTAAAGTGCCTTCACAGCCAACTTAATATGAGATTAGTTAACAATATATAAATTAAGAATAGTCAGTTTAGTTGAAAACTAAATGATAAATATCAATTCAAATTAAGTTCATGAAAAAAAAAATACTAATAATTTTGTGAATGGGAGCAGAGTATTTTTTCCAAGTTCTGACAAAAAAAAATATAAAATACGATTTTGTTTATGGTTATGTCTTTCGTTCGAAAGCTCCCTAGGTTAGCTATATAATAACTTTAATTATTAAAAATTTATAATTATAAAATCATATAACTATAATAACATAATATTAAGTTTTATAATAAGAATAATAATACAGTTTTATACTAAAATAATGTAATATTATAACATGTAATTATATATTATAAAAGTAATAACTATAAAAAATAATATCTATTTTTGATGCGTGTATGGAGTGAGTACGGAGTAAGTACGGCCGATGGGCCATGAAACAGAGATCGGCAGCGCCGGTTTGGACCTTGTGGGTCTAGTGCCGTCATACTTACTTTTTACTTACTGACCTTTGTGATAATAAAGGTACAAAGTATTAAAAAAACCTCCAAGTGTACTTAATAAGAAATACTAGTTTATGGAGTAGGTATAAGGGCACTTGGGATACGGGGGGCCGCAAGAGATATTTGGTGTGCTAGTAGTTTGAGACCCGAAGACAGTTTTAGTCCCAGGGTTATTTCCCTTGATTTGTGCAAGCGTAACTCCTATTTTGAGTAAGTGGGATCAGAGTTATAGGGCCGAAGGAACTGGGTAAAATCATTAGACAAGCTAAGATATTCAATAGGCCATATTCATAACTTCTGAAAAAATGACGTTATTTTTTTAATATTTAGTCCTTCCCCTGTACAGGTTGTTTAACGGGCTACCCTCTGAATACCCTTTTGGGAAATGTTCATTGTCATCAGATTTGAGTCCTTGATTTTTAGAATAAATCCGTTTTACTTTGTTCCTATCCTGATGGAGAGATCCTTCCTCGATAAAAAAAAAATAGGATACAGGCTACCCTCCTCTCAGACATGGGAAACATAAACCTCCTCTCAGACTATGGGAAACCATTGTTGTTGCCTATGAAGAGGTTGGCGCACCGAACTTTAAAGAATGAGTCATTCATCAGGAAATTATTTCCCCTTGATCGTTATGCTAAAAATTTTGAGATTGTAGGTTCTTGAAGCTGAAAAACGCGGAGCATCTGGAGTGCTGCTGTTTTCTGACCCAAAGGATTTTTCTCCAAGAGGCCGTAATCAAGTTTACCCTAACACTGTAGACTTACCTGAGGATGGTGTACAGTCAGGAACGTTATTGCTGAGTGATGGTGATCCACTAACTCCACATTATCCTTCTATTGGTGAGTCAAACATATCTGAAATATTTGAATTCTCTTTGGTGAGGGATGTCTAACCAAAAGGTTTTAGTTTCAATTGGATTTCTCTCATTGGTGAAAATAATTCATTCTTTTATTCTATATGTTCTATACTCAGCCTCATTCAAAAAAAGTTTGAAGTAGTGCTAATCTATGGATGATATTTTAATTTTATGAATCTTTTGATGAAGCCTTCTTCTCCTACAAATACAAATTAAGCTTTTTTCTTTTATTTTTTTCTTTTTTAAGCTTTTCTACTTCATTTTCTGATTTATGGCTGTTGTTTTAGTTTACTATTTAGTTTTCTTTTTTTCTGAAGAATTAGTTGTTACGTTCAGTACATACAATAATTATGTTCTAACTTCTTCGTTCCGGGTGTATTTTTGGGTTGTATTGTAATATTGAATCAGATAAACATTCATCAAAGCATAAAAGCAAGTCTTTTCTCTCAAATAATTCATCATTTATCTGCGCTACAATTATGGATTGTGCAGCAAAGAATTTTAATTAAAACAATACCGACAGTGCAAGCTCCCTGTACTCACTTGCTGCTACAGCTGCTTGGCTACTTGGCACTGCCAAATTAGACTTGAGCTTGGCATATCTATGAGTTTTGTAAAACGGGTGTGAGTTGATTTTTGTAAGCCTGCCTGCAAGGACTGTAAACTGAGAGCAGTGCTGTGCGATATAACAGACTTGAGTTGTACCATGGACTCTAACTTTTTTGCTCTTAGGCCTCATTTTCATTCCCTTGAATTCTTTTTTAGGAGCACTGCCAGCAAAGCATTATTTAAATCTGCTATATTAATATTCTTTTAAATAGGGGTTTAAATCATTGCTACCACAATATGACGATTACTGCCAAGAAGATTGCGTTGACTGTGTCTATGTTTTTGAATATTTCTAAAAGCTTTTCTGAGTAAGGCATTGACCCCGATGCGAAGTAAAAAGACAACACCATCATTGCTCAAAAATTATTTAATAAACATACGGTCGAAGATTTTAATCATTTTTTGGCTTTAGATTCAGCTTATTTCGACGATGACTCAAAAATGATGAGGGAACTACCAAGAATTCCTGCCCAACCAATTGGATACAAAGATGCTGAATATCTATTACAGTAAGTATTTATTTTTTGCAGCACCTAAGTTGCGCTGTCGATATAACAATTCTTGACCTAACTTACAAGCGGTAAAATAGCAAATAACGTGGCACCGGACTAAACTTTTGCATCTAAGTCGCTATGTAGTTGCAGCACCTAAGTCGTTCTGTCACATAAGAATTGTTAAGCTTAAGCACCTAAGTCGCTAAGTCGTTGCAGTACCTAAGCTGCTCTGTCACATAAGAATCCTTGACCTAACTTACAAGCAGTAAAACAGCAACTAACGTGGCGCGTGGCTAAGCTTTTGCACCTAAGTCGCTAAGTTGTTGCAGCACCAAAGTCGCTCTGTCACATAAGAATCCTTGACATAACTTACAAGCAGTAAAACAGCAAGTAACGTGGCGCGTGGCTAAGCTTTTGCACCTAAGTCGCTAAGTCGTTGCAGCACCTAAGTCGCTCTGTCACATAAGAATTGTTAAGCTTTTGCACCTAAGTCGCTAAGTCGTTGCAGTACCTAAGTTGCTCTGTCACATAAGAATCCTTGACCTAACTTACAAGCAGTAACACAGCAACTAACGTGGCGCGTGGCTAAGCTTTTGCACCTAAGTCGCTAAGTCGTTGCAGCACTTAAGTCGCTCTGTCACATAAGAATCCTTGACCTAACTTACAAGCAGTAAAACAGCTACTAACGTGGCGCATGGCTAAGCTTTTGCACCTAAGTCGCTAACTCGTTGCAGTACCTAAGTTGCTCTGTCACATAAGAATCCTTGATCTAACTTACAAGCAGTAAAACAGCAACTAACGTGGCGCGTGGCTAAGCTTTTGCACCTAAGTCGCTAAGTCGTTGCAGCATCTAAGTCGCTCTGTCACATAAGAATCCTTGACCTAACTTACAAGCAGTTAAACAGCAACTGACGTGGTGCGTGGCTAAGCTTTTGCACCTAAGTCGCTAAGTCGTTGCAGCACCTAAGTCGCTCTGTCACATAAGAATCCTTGACCTAACTTACAAGCAGTAAAACAGCAAGTAACGTGGCGCGTGGCTAAGCTTTGCACCTAAGTCGCTAAGTCGTTTCAGTACCTAAGTTGCTCTTTCACATAAGAATCCTTGACCTAACTTTCAAGCAGTAAAACAGCAAGTAACGTGGCGCGTGGCTAAGCTTTTGCACCTAAGTCGCTAAGTCGTTGCAGCACCTAAGTCGCTCTGTCACATAAGAATTGTTAAGCTTTTGCACCTAAGTCGCTAAGTCGTTGCAGTACCTAAGTTGCTCTGTCGCATAAGAATCCTTGACCTAACTTACAAGCAGTAAAACAGCAACTAACGTGGCGCGTGGCTAAGCTTTTGCATCTAAGTCGCTATGTAGTTGCAGCACCTAAGTTGCGCTATCACATAATAATTCTTGACCTAACTTACAAGTGGTAAAACAGCAACTAACGTGGCGCGTGGCTAAGCTTTTGCACCTGAGTCGCTAACTCGTTGCAGTACCTAAGTTGCTCTGTCACATAAGAATCCTTGACCTAACTTACAAGCGGTAAAATAGCAAATAACGTGGCACCGGACTAAACTTTTGCATCTAAGTCGCTATGTAGTTGCAGCACCTAAGTTGCGCTATCACATAATAATTCTTGACCTAACTTACAAGCGGTAAAACAGCAACTAACGTGGCGCATGCCTAAGCTTTTGCACCTAAGTTGCTAAGTCGCTAAGTCGTTGCAGCACCTAAGTCACTCTGTCACATAAGAATCCTTGACCTAATTTACAAGCAGTAAAACAGCAAGTAACTTGGCGCGTGGCTAAGCTTTGCACCTAAGTCGCTAAGTCGTTGCAGTACCTAAGTTGCTCTGTCACATAAGAATCCTTGACCTAACTTTCAAGCAGTAAAACAGTAAGTAACGTGGCGCGTGGCTAGCTTTTGCACCTAAGTCGCTAAGTCGTTGCAGCACCTAAGTCGCTCTGTCACATAAGAATCCTTGACCTAACTTAAAAGCAGTAAAACAACAACAAACATGGTGCGTTGAAATTTTATAATTAGCACCGAAATTAGAAAACTTTTTTCTTGAGAATTGTTGCAGGTAGAGAGAATGTGGTGCTACAATCTACAGCCAGTCGTTAATCGTTGGGCCGTGTAGTCGTCATCATTAAGTGAGAGAAACCGTGTGAGTTTTTTACCCTCATTACATTAAATTCTAAAGCATGACTCTCAGGAAATTCATTTGGTAACTTTATTCCTTATTAGATATATATTGGAAATACTAGGAAAAATTAACAGTTTGATTATGCCAGAAACTCGGATATACATTGCAGCCTACACCGGCAATTTTGACTACTGGTAATCAATCACTGGGACCTGTATGTGGTATTTTTGTATAGAGTCCTTGAAAAAAATTTGGCGGTACTAGAATTTAAAATTTGGCGCTACAAGCGATCAAAGAGCCGGGGGCATATACGGTCAAAAAGGGCCCTCCCCTACATCCACATCTCTATTCATAGTTTCCTTCTTCGATCCCTCCCATAGTGTCCTTACTTCATTTAAATCGTTTTCAGACCTCTTACCCCTTCCATTCAAGGACTTCCTGCTTTTAATTTGACCAGAAATAAACTGGGAGATGATGATAAAATATTTTTAAATAAGAGAAACATGCTATTTAAAAATACAAGTAAATCATTCAATAGAAACAAATTATTCAATGTGTTTACTTTTTTCTTCCTTTGCTTTCTTATTTTTCCCTTATTATATAGTAAGTTACAGCAAGAGTATCGGCCTAGTACCATTATCGGTGTGTTTTCTGCCCCCTTCCCTCCTCCATTGAAGGGCTTCCTGCTTTTAATTTGACCAGAAATAAACTGGGAGATGATGATAAAATATTTCCAAATAAGAGAAACAAGCTATTTAAAAATACAAGTAAACCATTCAATAGAAACATATTATTTAATGTGTTTACTTTTTTCTTCCTTTGCTTTCTTATTGCTTTCTCCTTTGCTTCCTTTGCTTATACAGCAAGAGTATCGGTATAGTATCGGTATTGGTGTGTCTTGGTGTGTTTTCTGACCCCTTCCTTCTCCGTTCAAGGGCTTCCTGCTTTTAATTTTACCAGAAATAAACTGGGAGATGATGATAAAATATTTTTAAATAAGCGAAACATGCTATTTGAAAATACAAGTAAATCATTCGATAGAAACGAATTATTCAATGTGTTTACTTTTTTTCCTTTGCTTTCTTATTTTCTGTTATTGTATAGTAAGTTACAGCAAGAGTATCGGTGTAGTATCGGTATCGGTGTGTTTTCTGACCCCTTCCTCCCTCCATTCAAGGGTTTCCTGCTTTTAATTTAACCAGAAATAAACTGGGAGATGATGATAAAATATTTTTAAATAAGAGAAACATGCTATTTAAAAATACAAGTAAATCATTCAATAGAAATAAATTATTCAATATGTTTACTTTTTTCTTCCTTTGCTTTCTTATTTTTCTCTTATTGTATGGTAAGTTACAGCAAGAGTATCGGTATCGGTGTGTGTCAGTGTGTTTTCTGACCCCTCCCCCCTCCATTCAAGGGATTCCTGCTTTTGATTTAACCAGAAATAAACCGGGAGATGATGATAAAATATTTCCAAATAAGAGAAACAAGCTATTTAAAAATACAAGTAAATCATTCAATAGAAACAAATTATTAAATGCGTTTACTTTTTTCTGCCTTTGCTTTCTTATTTTTCCCTTATTGTACAGTAAGTTACAGCAAGAGTATCGGTATCGGTGTGTATCAGTGTGTTTTCTGACCCCTCCCCCCTCCATTCAAGGGCTTCCTGCTTATAATTTAACCAGAAATAAACCGGGACATGATGATAAATTATTTCCAAATAAGAGAAACAAGCTATTTAAAAATACAAGTAAATCATTCAATAGAAACAAATTATTAAATGCGTTTACTTTTTTCTGCCTTTGCTTTCTTATTTTTCCCTTATTGTACAGTAAGTTACAGCAAGAGTATCGGTATCGGTGTGTATCAGTGTGTTTTCTGACCCCTCCCCCCTCCATTCAAGGGCTTCCTGCTTATAATTTAACCAGAAATAAACCGGGACATGATGATAAATTATTTCCAAATAAGAGAAACAAGCTATTTAAAAATACAAGTAAATCATTCAATAGAAACAAATTATTAAATGCGTTTACTTTTTTCTGCCTTTGCTTTCTTATTTTTCCCTTATTGTACAGTAAGTTACAGCAAGAGTATCGGTATCGGTGTGTGTCAGTGTGTTTTCTGACCCCTCCCCCCTCCATTCAAGGGATTCCTGCTTTTGATTTAACCAGAAATAAACCGGGAGATGATGATAAAATATTTCCAAATAAGAGAAACAAGCTATTTAAAAATACAAGTAAATCATTCAATAGAAACAAATTATTAAATGCGTTTACTTTTTTCTGCCTTTGCTTTCTTATTTTTCCCTTATTGTACAGTAAGTTACAGCAAGAGTATCGGTATCGGTGTGTGTCAGTGTGTTTTCTGACCCCTCCCCCCTCCATTCAAGGGATTCCTGCTTTTGATTTAACCAGAAATAAACCGGGAGATGATGATAAATTATTTCCAAATAAGAGAAACAAGCTATTTAAAAATACAAGTAAATCATTCAATAGAAACAAATTATTAAATGCGTTTACTTTTTTCTGCCTTTGCTTTCTTATTTTTCCCTTATTGTACAGTAAGTTACAGCAAGAGTATCGGTATCGGTGTGTGTCAGTGTGTTTTCTGACCCCTCCCCCCTCCATTCAAGGGATTCCTGCTTTTGATTTAACCAGAAATAAACCGGGAGATGATGATAAATTATTTCCAAATAAGAGAAACAAGCTATTTAAAAATACAAGTAAATCATTCAATAGAAACAAATTATTAAATGCGTTTACTTTTTTCTGCCTTTGCTTTCTTATTTTTCCCTTATTGTACAGTAAGTTACAGCAAGAGTATCGGTATCGGTGTGTATCAGTGTGTTTTCTGACCCCTCCCCCCTCCATTCAAGGGCTTCCTGCTTATAATTTAACCAGAAATAAACCGGGACATGATGATAAATTATTTCCAAATAAGAGAAACAAGCTATTTAAAAATACAAGTAAATCATTCAATAGAAACAAATTATTAAATGCGTTTACTTTTTTCTGCCTTTGCTTTCTTATTTTTCCCTTATTGTACAGTAAGTTACAGCAAGAGTATCGGTATCGGTGTGTATCAGTGTGTTTTCTGACCCCTCCCCCCCTCCATTCAAGGGCTTCCTGATTTTAATTTAACCAGAAATGAACCGGGAGATGATGATAAAATCCTGATACCCCAAAATCCTGATACCCCCTGAAAAAGAATACACAAAATCGATGACATAATAGTATATCCCTGTAAATAAAATAAAGCAGCCGTGGGCAATTCCCAGAAAAGATAAACAATTATTCTGTATTAATTTGTGTTTTTGGTCCTTGAGGGGGGGGGAGGTAATGGATTAACTGAGATTTTTTTTCCCTGCTTCCGTCCTGTAGGCTTCTGTTTTCCAGGTGTTGGACTTCTAGACTATTGAATTTTGTTTTCCTCGCGTAACAGTCTTAGTAAGTAACGCTTCCAGTAGTACCCTGTACACATGATTTTTCTTAGTACCAAAATTAACAATCAGTGCCCCCGGTACTAGGTACATTTCAACTTTTTGAGTATCTAAATTATCAAGCTACCGTCCCGAATTTCTATGTAAATAGGCTCGACCTGGGTACTGAAGAACTGAACTTAAACTATACCAAATGATATAAGAACTATATTGCTATATTCGATTTAATGAATCGGGTTGAGAAGCTACTGAATAAGGGAAAAGTGAAGTGGGCATTATGTATATTTTTTTTCCAGGTGACCATGTGGAAGAATTTGCTGTAGAAACGTCAGCGATTATTCATTTCCTTGGGAATTGAAAGTCCTAGTGCCTTTTTAAGATCCAAAAATTGATAGGAGGGCAGACAGCCCCATCGTCCTTTTTCAGTCCTTCCCCCTCTCTCAAAACTGATCGAAACTTTGAGATAGCTATTTTGTTTAATATAGTGAAACGGTCCAATAGCTATGCCACTATGGATTACCCGACCAAAACACTTTTCTTGGTTTTCAGGACACGACTATTCACAGTCCCTGGGGCAAGGGTTATTTATTATATAATTTCTCCATGGTTTTTGTATAGTTTGGATTTTTAGGAAAAAGGAATGTTGGATTGTAGACGTTTTCAGAAAGGCTAAGGATATTAAAATAAAAATTCACGGGATGTTGAGCTTCATCAAAAAACACTATGTGCATCTGGGTCATCAAAAAGGCATGTGTTCAATATCTTAGGAACAGCCAAGGGTATTAAATTGAAGCTTTAAGGATTACCACTACTCCTACTACAGCTGCTCTTACTTCCGCTACTATTACTACCAAAACCACTAATACTAAAAATATTTCTTCTACTACTACTATTGGTACTACCTCGACTCCTTGCAGGTACGACTACCTCCGATTATGACCAAGGGCGACTACAACTGCGACTACTTATGACTTCAACTGCTCATGACTTAACGACTTGCGATTGTGACTTTGACTGCTTCCGATTGCAACTTTGACTGCATATGACCACAACTGTAACAACTTACGAATGTGACTACCTGTGACTGCGAACGTGACTTCTCGTGACAGTGATTGCCGTTGGCTGTCACTACTTATGACTGCGACTGCAACTAATTGCGGCTTTGACTACGACTTTTTGCTAGAGCGATTAAGACAACTTTTGACTGAGACTGCGACTGCTTCTGACCGCAATTACTTGCAACTGTGACTGCGACCACTTCTAACTGAGACTACTTATCATTGCAGCTTCAACTACTTATGACTCTTACTAAGTTCGACAGTGACTGCTTGCAAAAAGTGACAAATTGCAACAATGACTGCGAACTACTTGCAATTGCGATTGTAACTACTTACTATTATGACTACTTTTGACTGTGATTACTTATTATGACTACTTGTGACTGTGACCACTTGTGACTGTGACCGCGATTACGAACGCCATTACCGCTTCACTAAAAAAAAAAAAACAACAGACATTTTAAACATTTTCTCTTTCATAACAATGTTAACCAAAAATTGCTAAGGTTTTCAGGAATGAATTTCTGTATATATCAAACTTTCAATTCTTTTAGTTCTTCTCAGTAATGTTGGCGATTATGGGATTTTTTCTCTTTTTGTCGGCTATATGTCAAATAAACAATTCTAATGACAAAGTTCCAAAAAAATTGTTTTCAGTAAGGCATAAATAACGCTCTGATCTTTAGAAGACCTGAGGAACGTTAGCCTTACTGCCGTTTGTGGTAATTTCTGTTCATTTGAAGCCTGACTTGGTTATTAATCGTAATTTCTGCTCATTTTAGGTTGCATTTACTAATTGATAGTCATTGATGCTCGTTTTGTGCTTGAGTTATTATTTAAGTTTGTTTCTGCTCGTCTTTAATTTAGTGTAGCTCTCAACTTTTCTTTCAAAATCATCTTCTGTAGAACAAACTTGTTGTCTTTAAATTGACAATAAATAAAACAAGCTTATAGCATAGAAAAAGGGACATACATCCCATATGTTTCCATTCCGGATCTTCATTTAGGACGGCTGATCTTAGACACCTGTAGGAGCGCTGATATGATGCAAATATGACGTCATTTTTAAAATGTTTGAAAATGATAAAGATATCATTTTGTGGACTAATAGGAGCTAATAGCGCTAATATGAAACAAATGAAAAGCTCTGCTGATCTTTTTGAGTTTTATTTAGAACCAACCAAGCAGAGATTAAGGTTGTTGACAATATAACTGCTTCTGGGATGCGACCGTTATTTCGTTCAAATTCGAATAGGGCTTAAAATTGGATTTACAGAAGAATTTCATAAAGGTCTGACCACTTTCGGGAAGATTGCAACCATTTTATAATAAGCACTGAAATCGGTTTTACAAGGTAACTTTGCAAAGGCATGACCTTACCTCCTGCAACATTATTGCAGGGTACACTGTTTATCAACAGTATATCCACTATTGATAACTGTTTTTCAACAGTTTAACATCAATAATGTTTATCAGCATTATCGATAAAAGATTGGAAGATTTCAAATCCTCCGCTAGAAAACTCAACCAACAGTGGTCTTCCCTCTTCGTATAGTATGTGGTTAGGTTTTGTTCTTTTTTTTTGTCTTACTCTGTCACTAGGGCTACAGCCCTCTTTGGTTTTGTTGACGGGTCAGAAATAAATTGAATTGAATTGAATTATTAATGAGCTTTTTCTGACTCTGTGTCGGCTGTTAAATTAAACAGTAGTTAAATATTTAAATAGTTTTGTTGATTATTGGAGCCTTTAGTTCTGTGGGGTGTTTAATCTTTTCTTCTGTTTATTTCAGTGGTTTAACGGGAGTTTTAATGAATACCACGAAAATTAGATTCAAAATTACGGAATAGTACAATCTTGGTCCAAAATTTTCCTTCATAAAGAGTTTGAAAATTGCTTTAGGTTTTAAGTATGATTCAATAGCGTTGCACAAAAATGTATATTTAATCATATTCGTTTATATCTACATTATTTTAGGAAGCTAGGCGGTAAAGAGTCTCCTCAAGAATGGAAAGGGGACCTCACCACAGACTATAAATTGGGTGGTACCTTTGTTGAAGCAGGAACCAAGCTAACAATGGATATTAGAACAACAAGAGAAGTAAAAGATACTTACACAGTTATTGGGACTATACCAGGCTCCGTTGAGAAAGGTAGTAGCATACCAGCAACATATAGTTTCAAATACATTTGCTTTATTAGGTCATTTAGCGTAAAAGTGTTTATTAAGAATGTATAGTAGTTAAGTAGTGTGAGGATTCTTATGTAAGTAAAAATTTTTGAAAACACATTTTCCTTCAGGGAAATTTGAAGAAAACCCCAAAAAATCTTTGGGATTGGGGATGCACTGCAATCAATCTTCAGGTCCTGGAGAAAAAAGAACAAGTTAGGAGATCTATAATGTTTTCATGGGCACGCAAGTAAAACTTTAGACAAAGAGTGGGAGAATAAGATGGTATTAACAGGGGCACCATTTTTTGGTGGGGGCAGGGGGCATTAGCCCACACCTCTTTTTCCAGGGGTCCAAGCTTCTATGACAAAGGGTCTTTTGCCGACCTTTTTTTTAAATGACAGAAATTATCATAAATGTGAGAGGTGTTACTACCATAGTAACCCTTTTCACATTTATGATAATTTCTGTGGTTTCAGGTTCAAATTCATTATTTAATTTCTAATGAGTTTTTTTTATTCCGATTTGGACTCATAGATTGGAAACAAACATTTCCAATTTTTGAATGTTTGAAAATGATAAGGACATCATCTTGTGGACTTTTTTTCTGTTAACAATATAGGACATCATATTCTGTCATCTTATCACGCTTTCACAAATATTTCACAACTATCTATAAGCTGAAAGTAAATAAAAAAAAAATTTATTTTAAAGAAATTCATTGAGATGAAATTCGACTTAGCACAAGTTTTATACATTGCTTACTAACTGATAGATTCTTGTTGCAATTTTTTTTCATTTTCTTTCTACCAAGAAAACTTTATCAAATATATTGACATAATTTATATTTCAAAATTAAAAATTCATTTCAACTTTTTTGCCCTTACTTAAAAATTCGATCTATTACTGACCATAGATCCTTTGGGGCGGGGGGGGGGGGTTTATTCGCGCCCCCCCCCCCCCCATCCCCCCACGCGCGTAAGTCGTTACGCGCCATATTAGTTACGCGCCGTAGTTAAATATATATATATATATATATATATTTAGCTAGGTAAAACTTGTGAATATACAACATTCTTGGCTGTCCCATTGTCTGTGCATATAAATAGATTGTCAGGTTTACCGACTCTTGAACATGCAACATTTAATTGCCCATGGGAAAAACAATCTGTATTCAGATCTATACCTCATTATTCTAATGATTGCCCTTGAGCTTTGTTGATGTTGATTGCTAATCGAACATTCCCTGTGTCCCCGTCGTCATTTATATATCCCTCTGTGCCCCCCGGCGTCCCCGTTGTTGTTTTTTCCCTGTGTCCCGGTCGTCATTTGTGTCCCGGCGTCCCATTCTGTAATTTCTCTTTGAGTGCCGCGGTCGTCATTTATATTCCCTGTGTCCCGGTGTCCCGGTCGTCATTTGTGTTCCGGTGTCCCGGTCTGTACTATTTCTTTGAGTGTCCTGGTCGTCATTTATATTCCCTGTGTCCCGGTCGTCATTTGTGTCCCGGTGCTTTGTTGATGGTGATTGCTAATCGAACATTCCTTGTGTCCCGGTCGCTTTCTCGACCAGGACACAGGTCGCTTTTTATATATAAAAAGCGACCTGTGTCCCGGTCGCTTTATATATATATATATATATATATATATATATATATATATATATATATATATATATATATATATATATATATATATATATATATATATATATATATATATATATATATATATATATATACTAGCTGTTGGGGTGGCGCACCCCAATACCTAGTTGGTGGGGTGCTTCGCACCCCCCAAGCCCCCCCGCGCGCGTAAGTCGTTACGCACCGTATTAGTTACGCGCCATTGTAGTTGTGTCCCTGTGTCCCACCTGTGAATATAGATAGATTTATATATATGTTTCAAACTACGTAAAAATTGCGAATATACAACATTCTTGGCTTTCCCACTTCTAGGAGCTTTCCGTTTCCAATTGCCAGCAATTGATCTGAAAATGTTTGACCAGAGTCATCGTTTTGCAATCGGACACGTATATTTGTAGTTAATTTTAATATTTCTACGTGTGCCCATAAATTAGAATTTTTCAGGCAAGCATTCATTTCGTCTGCAGGAGTTAAACTACGTAAAAATTGCGAATATACAACATTCTTGGCTTTCCCATTGTCTGTGCATATACAAAGCCGTATGTACTAATAATGACGTCATATGCAAACGCTCTTTTTACAAACAAACAAACATGCATACACACAACTCGTTTTTATATGGATAGATAGATAGATAGATACAATACAAATTAACTGCGTAAAACTTGCGAATATACAACATTCTTCGCTGTCCAATTGTCGCTGCAATAAATAGATTGTCAGGTTTACCGACCCTCGAACATGCAACGTACAATTGTCCATGGGAAAAACAATCAGTATTAAGATCTATACCACATTTTTCTAATGATTGACCTTGAGCTTTGTTAATGGTGATTGCAAATGCTAATTGAATTGGGAATTGCAATCTTTTAAATTGAAAAGGCAGATCCGTTGGAATCATGGGAATACGAGGAATAAGAACAGCCTCACCCTCAAAAGGCCCTGTCAAGATTGTGGCCTCTATTAGGTTTTCCATTGTTTTTTTTACGGCACGTCGCGTGCCATTGCAAAGCTTTGGTGGGTTGATATTTCTTAAAAGTATTATTGGTACGCCTATTTTTAGTTGTAGCACGTGTGGTGGAAACCCTGAAAGATCTATGGAATTTAAAAATTCAGATGGATAATTAACCACTTCATTTGGTTCCAAAACTGTGTCGACTGACTTGTAAAGGACTGCCTGGTCTCGAATCTTGGTCAAAACAATATTGTTGATTTCGTGGACGTCTATATTTTTGGGTGCGAGAACCGCTCTTTCACTTAGCCATTTATTATTTTTATAATTTTTTAGAATATTCGGAAATACTTTTTCAATCAATTCATTTTTGGACGTCACTAAATTACAGAAATCAGCAGGTAGTTGTATACGTCCTGAAATTGAGTCGACTGGGAGCTTTCCGTTTCCAATTGCCAGCAATTGATCTGAAAATGTTTGACCAGAGTCATCGTTTTGCAATCGGACACGCATATTTGTAGTTAATTTTAATATTTTTACGTGTGCCCATAAATTAGAATTTTTCAGGCAAGCATTCATTTCATCTGCAGGAGTTGATCTAGGTATTATAGGTAATGTTTGCCTGAAATCTCCCGTAAGCAATATTAATGTGCTGCCAAAGGGTTTCGACTTCCCTCTCAAATCTTTCAAGCATTGATCCAGAGCCTCGAGCGACTTTTTGTGTGCCATTGTGCACTCATCCCAAATAATAAGTTTGCATTGCTGCAATACTTTACCCATCCCAGATGATTTGGAAATATTGCACGTGGGAGTTTCTGTAGAATGCAAATTCAGAGGCAATTTCAAAGCGGAATGAGCAGTTTTTCTACCAAGCAGCAATGTTGCGGCTATTCCGGACGACGCAATTGCCAACGCTATATCATTTTTTGATCGAATTGATGCCAAAATCAGTTTTATCACAAACGTTTTACCAGTACCTCCTGGCGCATCCAAAAAGAAAATTTCTCCAAGGTTGTTATCGACACAATGCATTATCGTATCATAAATGTCTTTTTGTTCCGACGTTAACTTGGAAATAACAACGTTCTGATTCAATTTTAGCATACATATCAACGACAAATTGGTGATACAATAGGATATTGTAGGGCATCGTAGCATCGATGAGTTTCAGCAATTTTTAACAACTGAGCGTTTCGCTTATGAAGAACAATATCTCGAGGTAAAAACTGATCACCGACCATAACGATTGCCACTTTGTCGATAGTTAGAGCATTGTATCTACGCACATGTTGGCCAGGAGGCGTTTTGTCAGCGGAAATAACAATTTTATGCGTATCAGTAGGCATCAAATCGATGGCTGTTTTGAACAGACGCACTAAATTATTATTTTCGTGGAAAAGATGTTGCAATTGGGAAACGATTGTCCTTTCAACGTTAGGAGAAATTTCGCAACGTGCATTCAATTCAGAATTTCTATCACTGATGAAGTACAATTGTAAAAATTTATGATTCTCGCCTGAGAATGGTAGAAGGGACCCTGCTCTATGATAAATTTGCCCTTTTACTTTGAAAGTAGACATAAATTGATCTGGATTTTCCATTTGGGCTCCAAACGACGTCATTTGGAAACATGAGTTGTATTTTCTGATTTTTGACAAAAAACGCTTAGATTCTGACGTAGTTCCAGTAAGGAAAGTCTTCAATGGCTTTGGTGGTGCAGCCAATAGAGGAAGTTTAACTTTTCCTGAGGCGCAACACATTCCCATTGTTTCACCATTGAATTTCAAGGCCTTGCTATAGGGACAAATTTTAGACATTGTCCCGATTTGAACACATCTACTCAAGCTATAATCATCGACTGGGCTGTACCTGAATGCCAGGCGATAACTTTCAGGTTGCTCTGATTCCTCGGCACACTTTCTTTTCTTACTTTCTCTATCAGCAGCAAGCCTGATTTCTTGCTGTTCTTGTGATTCCTCGGCACGATTTCTTTTCTTACTTTCTCTATCAGCAGCAAGCCTGATTTCTTGCTGTTCTTGTGATTCCTCGGCACGCCTTCTTTTTTCACTTTCTCTTTTAGCAGCAAGTCTGCTTTCGCGTTGCTCTGGTAGTTCCTCGGCACGCTTTCTGTTCTTTCTTTCTCTATCAGCCTCAAGCCTGTTTCCTTGCTGTTCTTTTGATTCCTCGGCACGCTTTCTGTTCTTTCTTTCTCTATCAGCCTCAAGCCTGTTTCCTTGCTGTTCTTTTGATTCCTCGGCTAACTTTCTTTTCTGACTTTCTCTATCAGCAGCAAGTTTTTTGGCATAGACTCTTTGAGCATCTTCATCGGCTTTTGCCATTGTAAGTTCATCAGTCATTTTAAACTTAAACATTAATAGATTTCTACGTGAACATATATGTCTTAAATATCTTTAATGACGTCACCGTCATAGCAAAAATGACGACAACTAACTTCATGATTAAATATCTTTAATGACGTCACCGACATAGCAAAAATGACGACAACTAACTTCATGACGTCAGTCGACACAGAAACATGACGTCACCTGACAGACAGACGCACAGACAGACAACTTATTTTTATATATATAGATATATATATATATATATATATATATATATATATATATATATATATATATATATATATATATATATATTCACAGGTGGGACATAGGGACACAGCTACAATGGCACGTAACTAATATGGCGCGTAACGACTTACGCGCACGGGGGGTTTGGGGGGGGGGGTGCGAAGAACCACCGTAACAGCTAGTTTTTATATATATAGATATACTGACGGTAGATAATATTAGAAACTAAATTAAAGTTAATTGGTCCAGACAGGCAAATACCTAGCAGTTTTTTTTCGGGAGGAGAGATAGAAAAGAAATTTCGGGGACAGTGAATAATAAAACATAAGTTTTTTTAATAACTTAACTAAAAAGTGCCTGGAAACCCAAGAGACTTTACGATTCCGAGGGGGAGGGTTAGGTTGGGGCCCAAAGGTTACGGCTAACACGTTCCAGGTTTCAGCCATGCATTCAACAGCCGTAAGTAGGCTGCCAGTTCTAATTTTAGCCTGATTTGTTCAATGAAAAATTCAAAGGTTCCAGTTTCGTAGTTTTCTTTTCATTGTATGTTTATTATGTCTATTTTTGACCGATTCTTTTTCACCCCTTTTTCCTTATTTCTGGGAGTTCCTGCCGGACCTGTAATCTACCTACAGAGCTTACGGGTCTGTCAAACAGTTCGTGGTAACGAACTGTAAAAGGAGCGACCCGGCTCAATAGTAACCAAAACTCTAAAAAATGGAATTTTGATACCAATACCTACATCAAAAGAATCGCAGTCTAATGCTGATTTTAAATATATAAGTTTCATTAAGTTTAGTCCTACTGATCGAAAGTTAAGAGCCTTAGAAAATTTGCGTTATTTTAGAAAATAGGGGGAAATGCCCCCTAGAAGTCATAGAATCTTAACGAAAATTACACCATCAGATTCAGCGTATCAGAGAACCCTACTGTAGAAGTTTCAAGCTCCTATCTACAAAAATGTGGAATTTTGTATTTTTTGCCAGAAGGCAGATCACGGATGCGTGTTTATTTGTTTTTTTGTTGTTTTTTTTTTGTTTTTTTCCCCCAGGGGTGATCGTATCGACCCAGTTGTCCTAGAATGTTACAAGAGGGCTCATTCTAACGGAAAAGAAAAGTTCTAGTGCCCTTTTTAAGTGACCAAAAAAATTGGAGGGCACCTAGGCCCCCTCCTACGCTAATTATTTTACCAAAGTTAACGGATCAAAATTATGAGATAGCTATTTTATTCAGCGTAGTCGAAAAACCTTATAACCATGTCTTTGGGGACGACTTACTCCCCCACAGTCCCCATGGGAGGGGCAACAAGTTACAAACTTTGACCAATGCTTACATATAGTAATGGTTATTGGGAAGTGTACAGGCGTTTTCAGGAGGATTTTTTTGGTTGGGCGAGGGGTTGAGAAGAGGGGGAAATGCTGGGGGAACTTTGCATCGATAATTTGTTGTGGGGGAAGAAAATCTCCATGAAGGGAGCGCAGGATTTACTAGCATTATTTAAAAAAAAACAATGAAAAAATAAATACGAAAAAGTTCTTTCAGCTGGAAGTAAGGAACAGCATTAAAACTTAAAATAAACAGAAAATTATTACCCATTTGAGGGGCTCACCTCCTCCTAATACCTCGCTCTTTAAGCTAAAGTATTTTTAGTAATTTCAACTATTTATTCTAGGGTTTATTTATTCTGGGGCCATTCTTAATGAATTGGGACAAAATTTATGCTTTAGTGTAAAGAGCGAGGATCTGACAAGGGGGCGAACCCCCTCATATATGTAATAAAAATATGAGAATACAAAAGTTCTTTACGTAATCTAATTTATAAGTTACGTAAATCTTTTACTAATAAAAATATTCGTAAAGAATTAAAAGTTCTAGTTGCCTTTTTAATTAACCAAAAACTCGGAGGGCAAATAGGCTTCCTCCCCCGCTCTTTTTTCTCAAAATCATTCGATCAATCAAAAAATGCAAATTTCGTTTTAATTATTCCTCTGCGGAGAGCCAAAATCAAAACATGCATTGATTCAAAAACGTTCAGAAACTAAATAACTGAAAGTAAGGAGCGACATTAAAACTTAAAACGAACAGAAATTACTTCGTATATGAAAGAGGCTGCTTCCTCATCAGCACCCCGCTCTTTACGCTAAAGTTTTTTACTGTTTTAAAAAGAAGAATTGAGAGACAGAGTCAAACTTTAGCATAAAGAGCGGGGTGCTGATGAGGAAGCAGCCTCTTTCATATACGAAATAATTTCTGTTCGTTTTAAGTTTTAATGTCGCTCCTTACGTTCAGTTAAAAAAACTTGTTTTTTTTATTTAGTAGCACCAAAAGTCAGTAGTTGATGCACGAATCAAAAATTGAGTTGACGTTTTTCATCCAAAACATAAGTTCCTAAATTAGTTTATATTTACTAGATCGTTATGTTCTACTTGGAAATCACCGTGACTCATGGAGCCTTGGGTCCATTGACCCATCCAGTGGTACAGCTTGTCTTTTAGAAATTGCGAGAGTTTTTGGAAAGCTTGCTCAAGAAGGTGGGTTCAAACTATGGAAAATACATGCATATTTCTTTTTATATGTACACTAGAATGTCCGTTTGAGTTGAAATTCTAGATGCTTAAGAACTCTTTGGCCTTATAACTGAACACCAGACAATTTTTTTGAGCTTTTTTCACTGTTCATATCTCGAATAAGAATTTGCGGCTTTTTTGTACCATTTCAGTTTTGAAAGTATCCCCTCAATTGTTTAATTCACCTTATTACCTATTAAGCCAAAAACATACTTTTTGAAATTAAAGCTGAAAGCGAGATTTATAGTAAAAAAGAAGTGATTCCCTGCAATGTTATGGGGAGGCTGTCCCCTCCTTCTTTACACCAAACTGTAATGCCTTATTAAAAAAAAATACTTCATTCCTTCAAATATAGTTAGTAGGTATTTTCAATTCTTTGAATTTTCGATTGCCTTTCAAAAAATAGGTGCTGAAAATTATACGGTTTAATTATATGGTCACCCCAAATGATTTTGGAGGTTTTTTTTGAAATAAATCAGAGCCACATAGAATTTGGAAATATATCAGGTCACATAGAATTATATACATATTAGGACTCATAATTATATACATTATGTAAATATCTATAATTTATAACCCTATACATTTCCCTATGTAAATCCTATCTATATATGCCTATGGAAAATTGTAGGGAGTAGGGCTCCTGAGGAATAAGAAAGCTGTCAAGTCTTGTTTAGGTTGAGAAGGTATTAATTAAAGAATACTAGACACTCATTTTGACTAAAAAGTGCAGTGTATCAGTCAAAGTTGTATATTCCACTGTAGAACGGCCTGATGGAGATAGTAATGAATCGGATGAGTTTTACTTCCAGCTACAGGAACAAATACACTGGATCCCAGGTAGTAATATAGTATTTTTCTTGAGAGATTTTAAAGTCATGGTCAGTAAAAATAGGGATAGATAGGATCCTAGCCTAGGTGAATTTGCTGTAGAAAAAGAGAATTAGTAATGTTTTCAGACTGTTGCAGCTTTGTAGGGTCAACAGTGAGACCTTAAACTGTTTGAAAATTGAATTAATCCTACAAAATAGGGAACTTGAAATTTAAAACTTAATTTAAATTAAAATAAATTTACTTGCCTCATATCTGGTGCTAGAAACCTCAAGGGAATCTGATGTGTATATCTCCCTCCACGCTGGACTTCGGGGTCTTGCAACCTACATTCCACTTCTTTAACAACTCTATGCTTATATTGCGATTCCCTGAGGTCTCTTCCCTTTATTAAAATAGTCAGAAAAAACCATCTTTATGTCTAATTTACCATTGTTTTTTCTTCAGTGATGTTTCAAAGGAAGCTAATGGTTAAGTTTAAGAGTACGGCATTGGACTTTACAGTTCCTATTACAGATGCTGATCTCCATTTCATTGCCCTTCAGCCAGGAAGTGCAATAGGGAGCCAGCCATCTTTTGTTTTCGCACACCCTCCCTGCTTATCTTCCCCAAACTTTCTCAAGGTACCAAATTAGGGTTGGGTCGACCCTGGCTAAGCATGCAGAATCATGCCTCTGACCCCTGTTCCAAACAAAATAACAAGCGACACCAGTATTCGAACTCCCTGTCCTTTTTATACTCAAATTTGTACTAAACCACCTTTTTGCACATCTGAGCCTCTATTAAAAGAAATAAGAACTACCAATATCTGGATTTCAGAGCTCTACAAAAAGTGTTTAAGACAAGTAAAATTTGCATTTCTTCCGATAAGGAAAACTAACTGTCACATGTTACAATCAGCCCTTATAAAGGTTAATAAAAGTTAAAGAATTAATAAAAAAGCTGATTTTTTAATGAAGTAAATACATAATTTCAAAATTAAAACGCAGATAATTTACTCAGGGTAAATAGTAGGATGTAATCCATAAAACTTGCTATTATGTTATAATAAATTGTGTACTCTATAAAAACACAGAAAATATATAAAATCAGCATTCAGATCTTCAAGCTTTACAGTTAACATCAGCATTGTATCCACAGTTGTGGTAATAAAAAACTTTTGCGGTGAAAATAAAATAAAAAGACATCAAACAGTTCGTCGTAAAGAACTGTAGTAAGGAGTGACCCGGCTCAATAGTAACCGAAACTCTGAAAAACGGAATTTTGATGCCAATAGTCACATCAAAATCCAATCTATCTCAATCTACCAGCCTCTCTCAGCGAGTGACTACACCGGCATGTCACATCAAAAGAATTATTTTTTAATGCTGATTTTAAATATATAAGTTTCATCAAGTTTAATCGTACCCATCGAAAATTTGCCTTATCTTAGAAACTAGTGGGAAACACCCCCTACAAGTCATAAAATCTTAACGAAAACCACACCACCAGATTCAGCATATCAAAGAGCCCTACTGTAATAGTTTCAAACTCCTATCTACCAAAATGTGGAATTTTGTATTATTTTGCCAGAAGACAGATCACGGATGCGTTTTGTTTGTTTTTTTCCCAGGGGTGATCTTATCAACCCAGTGGTCCTAGAATGTCGCAAGAGGTCTCATTCTAACGGAAAGTAAAAGTTCTAGTGCCCTTTTTAGGTGACCTAAAAATGGGCCGGCACCTAGGCCCCCTCCTAAGCACATTTTTCCCCAAAGTCACCAGATCAAAATTTTGAAATAGCCATTCTGTTCAGCGTAGTCAAAAACCTAATAACTATGTCATTGGGGACGACTTAATCCCCAACAGTCCCCGGGAGAAGGGCTGTAAGTTACACACTTTGACCATTGTTCACATGTAATAATTGATATTAGGAAGTGTAGAGACGTTTTCAGGGGGACTTTTTCGCGTTGGTGTGGGATTGGGTCAGGGGGAGGGGTTTACGTGGGAGGATCTTTCCATGGAGGAATTTATCGTGAGGGAAGAGAATTTCCATGAAGGGGGCGCAGGATTTTCTAGTATTATTTCAAAAAAAAGAATGAGAAAATAAATATTTTTTTTCAACTGGAAGTAATAAGCAGCATTAAAACTTAAAACGAACATAAAATATTAAGTATGTAAGGGGGTTCGACTCTTCCACTATACCTAGCTCTTTACGCTAAAGTGTTTTTAGTAATTTCAACTATTAATTCTACGGCCTTTGTGACTCAGGGGCCAATCTTATGGATTTGGGACAAAATTCAAGCTTTAGTGTAAAGATCGAGGTATTGACGAGGGGGAAAAACCCCTTATATACGTTATAAAAATACATAGATATAGAAGTTCGTTACGTAAGTTCATTTGAGAGGTACGTATGTTTTTTACTAACAAAAACGTTCGTAGAAAAATTCCAAAAATCTAGCAGTATTTTTAAGTAACCAAAATTGGAGGGCAACTAGGCCTCCTCCCCAACCCCTTATTTTTATCAAAATAGTCCGGTCAAAACTCTGAGAAAGTCATTTAGCAAAAAAAAATTAATATGCAAATATCGTTTTAATTATTCATGTGCGGTGAGCCAAAATCAAAACATACATTAATTCAAAAATGTTCAGAAATTAAATAAAAAAACAAGTTTTTTTTTTTAACTGCGAGCAAGGAGCGACATTAAAACTTTAAACGAACAGAAATTATTCCGTATATGAAAGGGGTTGTACCCTTTTCAACGCCTCGCTCTGTACGCTAAAGTTTTTTTTTATTGTTTTAAAAAATAGAGATGCGACAAAGAGTCAAACTTTAGCGTAAAGAGCGGGGCATTGAGGAGGAGACAACCCCTTTCAAATACGGAATAGTTTATTATCGTTTTAAGTTTTAATGTCGCTCCCTACTTGCAGTTAAAAAAAACCTTTTTTTTTATTTAATAACAACCAAGCGAACCCGAATGGGTTGACCATATGATCATTCTGTTTTCTCTAGGATAATTTTTATGAGTTGATCTTGGTAAAAAAAAATTGTACATAAAGTTGCATACAAGAATTTAAAACACAAAAGAGGTACATCTTTTTAATTTTTTTCACAAAATTCTGTTTCTAGGCTGGAGACCACGGCGAACTTTGAAGTTTTGTAGTTGGGGAGCGGAAGAATATGGATTGATTGGGTCAACTGAATGGGTTGAACAAAATAGAAAAATTTTAGAAAAGCAAGCGGTAGCATACATCAACGTTGACATTGCAGTTGAAGGTAAATAGTTTTTTTGAAATATTGGTGCCACTCAGAGGAGAAGAGGTAGAATTAATTTTTTAAAAAAAGAAAAAAAAGGTGTAACCGCTTCTGACGTTATACCTTGTGATATCTGGCGAAATGTACATGACGTACATTTATGACAAACTTTAGAGAAGCAAGCAGTAGTATATATCAACGTCAATATTATAGTAGAAGGCAAATAATAGCGATTCTAGTCTTTGCTTGAAGATATTATTGCTTGTGACGTTAGGCTTTTTGACGTATGACATGACGTATATGATGTACGTTTGTGATGAATTTTCTGAAAAGCATTTGGAAACTTACATGAATTTCGACGTTGCAGTAAAGTTAATAATTGTGATTTTGTTTATGCCTCAAGACGCGTTCGCTTGTGATGTTATGCTTTGCGACTAACGTGAAGTCCATGATATACGCTTATATAAAATACATTTCATAGAGTACATGGTGTAAGCTTGTGACATGATGTTTCACAACAAAAAATAGTGCTTATGCCGTTAAGCATCCCTTAGTATGAAATCAAAATTATAATCACAAGTATTGTTTAATACACCCTGATGTAAATTATAAGCTTATGGAAATTATAAGCTCCTAAATTTTCAATTTCCTGTTTCCATCAAATTAAACAAGTACTTGAGTAAGCTGATTTTGAAAATGAGTGACAGATGGTTGACTATTTACTTCCTTCCAACTTCTCTTACGCTACTTTGACTTTCTTTAGTCTTTGTCCGAGGTTCTTGATTTCTTCCAGCTTCTTCAACCCTATTCAGACTCACTTTGGGCCTTTTCTGAGGTTTATATTTCCTTCAAACTCATAAGCTTTCTTTAGCTCTTTCCGCTCTTTTTACTTCCTTTCTACTTCCTCTAGTCCCTTCTGACTCTTTATTTCTTCCAGTTTCTTTTAGATTATTCCGACCTACTTTAGTCTTTTTCTTACATTATTGGCTTCCTCCAACTTTCTCTAGCGTCTTTGAACTTTCTTTATCCCCTTCTGACTTTCTTTACTACCGTAGAGAGAGAGAGAGAGAGAGAGAGAGAGAGAGAGAGAGAGAGAGAGAGAGAGAAAGAGAGAAAGAGAGAGAGAGAGAGAGAGAGAGAGAATTTACAAAATAAGAATTTACAATGTTATGTTTACCCAAATAGCATATACGCTGATTTTCCTTTTAATTTAAAAAATTCTTTCCACAAGACAAATTTGTCAAAGAAAGCGAAAAGCTCCACTAATCCTAGAATGAGCAAAAATAAAGTCAAATAATCTTCCAAGCGTAAAACTACCATAAATTACTATCAATTATTAGTCCAATGTTAATTAGTCTATGTTGTCTTTTGTTATTTTGATCATTTTTAGCTGTTTATCGTTTTTGTTTATTTATAATGCTCCTTACTTTGCATTTTTTATACTTTTACGGGTAATAAAGTTAATTCATTCATTCATTCATTCGATAAAGAAATGAAACTCAAAACGAGTAGAAATTACAATAAATAGCCTTGTCAAACTCAAAACCAGCAAAAATTTAAATTAGTAGGGCTGATAACCCCTTTGCCTTCTCAAGGCCAAAACACAATTTGGGCCTTACTGAAAAAAAAAAACACTGAAGGTGGATTATCAGTTAAATTGACAAATACTGACATTTCTTTGTTAATATTTTGATAATTTTTCATTTATGAGAGTAAGAAAGGTGAAAACATTTCAAACGTATTTTGTTTTCAGTAAAGCGCAATTTCTTTTTTAAATTAATTTCTGTTCTTTTTTATTCACATAGTCTTTTTCATGGAAAAAAATTGCAAATCTTTTCAGTTTTCTTCTATTAGAATCCGTAATATGGGTTGCTATTTGTATGTTGGAGAAACTTTTTCAACACTTTTTAATCCTGACACAAACAGTATTTTTTAATTTAATTGTACAGCTTCTGAAGTTGATAAAATAAAGCTTAATATCATTCCCAGAAGATTCTATCTATGCTCTTTGACAACTTGGATACACTTACACTCTTTTTATTTATTGAAATTGTACGAGCAGAAGCAGTAATAGCAGTATTCTGAAAAGTTTCAACATAATACCCCTAGTCGTTCTCGATATATATTGCTGAGGTGTCTTAATAGGAACCATTTAACACAATGCCTTTTTATTTATTTTAAAGCAACATTTAGTTTTAAAGCATAGTGGACAAATTGCATAATCCTGGGGGGTTTACATGCCTAATATCCCTAAAGACATAGTTGCTGGACCATTCTACTATGGTGAGCAAAATGGCTGTCTCAAAATTTTGACTGGATGTGTTTGGAAAATGAATGGGCTTGAGAGAAGGGCTGCTTACCCTCCAATCTCTTGTTACTCTTAAAAAGGGCACCAGACTCTCGCGCTGTAATTGGATTGCAAGGGGGAGGACTTCCCTCATCATATATCTAGCATAAACATTTTAAACAAGTAAAAACAAGGTAAAAAAAAATATTTTAAATGTATTTTGTTTTCTGTAAAGTGCAAATTATGTTCTGGTCTTAAAGGCATGGGGGTTGTCAGCCCTACTTATGTTAATTTTTGTTCGTTTTGAGTTTGACTCGGTTATTTTCTGTATGATTTGAATAAACAAAATATGTTTAACATGGCTTAACTTTTTTTATCTTTAGTTATTTTTATCTTTAGTTATTAAAAATTATTAAAACTTTAAGGAATATATTAGTATATGTACGCTAAACCGAAAAACAACAGCCATTTTTTTTTTTAGTAAAGCACAGATTATGTCCTGGTCTTGGCAAGGTATGGGGGTTGTCAAAGACAACTACACTGAACAAATGGCTATCTTCAAGTTTTTATTCGATGTGTTTTGGAAATTGATGAGCTTGGAAGGGGTTCGTTGCCCTCCAATTACTTTTGATTAATAAAAAGGATACTATCCTTTTTAACTTCCAATCGAATGAACCTTTTTTGATGTTTCTACGACAACAAATGACCATCTCAAAATTTCTATTTGATGCATTACGGAGGAAATACAAGGTTTGGGGGGATGGTTTATCCCTTCCTCCAATCACTCTGAATCTTAAAAAAGGCAATAGAGCTTCTGATTACCAATTCAACAAGCCCCTCCGAGATTTATACGATTACCTTTTCTATATATACCTTATATACTCCCCAGCACATACCCTACCTTGTTTAAGGGCTCTGGAATGGGGGGGGGTGTCATCCTCAGAAATATTATTTCCGGTCCTCTCCATTACGCTGGACAAAATGGCTATCTCAAGGTTTTGAATGGATGTGTTTGGGGAAATTGTGGGCGAGGGGGAGAGGCTAGTTGCCCTCCAATCCCTTTCGAGTATCAAAAAGGGCACTGACCTTTTCAATCTCAAGTCGACTGAGTCCTTTTCGTAAGTTTCTATGACAACTTCTTGGGTACGAAGTGTCCTGGTCTAAACAAATAATTAAATAAAAAAAAACGTTTTTTTTTTAACTGAAAGTAAGGAGTGACATTAAAACTTAAAACGAACTGAAATTACTCCGTATATGACAAGGGCTGTTCCCTCCTCAAAGCCCCGCTCTTTGCGCTAAAGTTTGACTCTTTCTCTCGAATCTACTTTTCAAAACATTGGAAAAATAGAGGGAGAGACTTAAAACGAACAGAAATTACTCCGTATATGAAAGGGGCTGTTCCCTCCTCAACGCCCTGCTCTTTACGCTAAAGTTTTTCACTGTTTCGAAAAGTAGATTTGAGAGAAAGAGTCAAAATTTAGAGCAAAGAACGGGGTGTTGAGGAGGGAACAGCCCCTTTCATATACGGAGTAATTTCTGTGCGTTTTAAGTTTTAACGTCACTCCTTACTTACAGTTAAAAAAAACTTGTTTTTTTATTCAATTTCTGAACATTTTTGAATTAATACATGTTTTGATTTGGCTAAATGGCTGTTTCTTAGATTTGATCGGAGGAGGATTTAGGAGGAGATGAACCCCTCATATGCGTAATAATTTCCAATCGTTTTGTTTTAATGCTGCTCCTTACTTTCAGTTGAAAAATCTTTTTCATATTTATTTTCATTGTTTTTTTTTGTTTTAAATAATATTAGAAAATCCTGCGCCCGCTTCATGGAAATTCTCTCCTCGCATGACAAATCCCTCCATGAGATATCCTCCCAAGTAACCCCCTCCCTATCCAAGAAAAATTCCCTTAAAACTTCTGCTGTACACTTCCCAATAACCATTACTATATATAAACACTGGTCAAAGTTTGTAACTTGTAGCCCCTCCCCCGGGGACTGTGAGGGAGTAAGTTGTTCCCAAAGACATAGTTATTGCGTTTTTCGACTATGCTGAACAAAATGGCTATCTCAGAATATTGACCTGTTGACCTTGGGAAAAAATGAGCGTGGGAGGGGGTGTAGGTGCCCTCCAATATTTTTGGTCACTTAAAAAGGGCACTTGAATTTAATTTCCGTTAGAATGAGCCCTCTCGCAACATTCTAGGACCACTGGGTCGATACGATCACTCCTGGGGAAAAAAAACAAACAAACAAATAAACACGCACCCGTGATCGGTCTTCTGGCAAAAAATACAAAATTCCACATTTTTATGAATAGCAGCTTGAAACTTTTATATAAAGATTCTCTGATATGCTGAATCTGATGGTGTAATTTTCGTTAAAATTCGTTGACTTTTAGGGGGCGTTTCCCCATATTCTCCAAAATAGGGCAAATTTTCTCAGTAACTTTTGATAACTAAGACTAAATTTCATGAAACCTATATATTTTAAATCAGCATACAATCTTACTACAGTTCGTTACCACGAACTGTTTGATACCAAGTGCCCACATCGCTCTTTACCTAGGCAGCGCTATTGCGCTGCCCTTTATAGTTGTCTTTGTCTTTTGTTACATCTGAAGATTCAACTTTCGATAAAACCATATATATTCGCGAATTGTCTCCGAGACTTGGCTTTATACAAAGTAATAAAGCTAAATTTTGAACATATTTTGAGTATTTATAAGTATTTCTATTTTCTATTTTTGTTCTACTGTTCAGATATTTATTTTTTTTGTTCATCTTCTAACCCAGTAGTAACAAAAACCAAATATCAGAGTGAAACAATTACAGAAAAGAATAAAAAATAGAAATATTGCAATAAAAAACACTTTCAGAACTATGAAGCAGCGAGGCAGTTTGAAAGCGAGGCGGTGATATTTGAAAGCTTTCTGTTTAGTTAAAAACTAAACTAAATTTACCATTGGTCCTAATTTTTTCCACTAATTTCCAGCTACAACTGGAAAAGGAAGAAAGCTAAAAGGAATTTGCAAAATCAGAAATACTGAATACACAATGAAAGAATACATTTCTTTTACTAGAGGTTAAACACTAAAAAGGTACAGAAGTGAATGATCACTAAAAGCTGAAAATAACTAAAAAGGTACAGAAGTGAATGATCACTAAAAGCTGAAAATAACTCAAAAAGTACAGAAGTGAATGATTACTAAAAGCTGAAAATAACTATAAAGGTACAAAAAATTATTTGCATATCAGAAGCGAAGAGCCGGAAATAATCTACTGGTCAATAGTTGAGTAACGACGAATCCAAATGATTGCTTCAGAAACGTAAAGGATTGATCAAGAGATAACAAACAGTATCATTTCCTGGAAATCTTCAAGGCTCATATTTGATATGTTTGAATTTTGAGCTAGTGAATGGATAATTTAATCATAAACACATAACACCACAATCAGAGGGACCAGCCTTTTATAAGGAGGAAAATTAGTTTATGCCACATTCATGATTTGCAGTTATGTCTGGGCCGCGGTCAAACTTGTCGATAAGATCAATATTACGCACGAGAACAACACCATTTATATCTCGTTGATAGCTTTTCATCTTAAAGATGTTCAGTTTGTGACTGACCAATCATAGCTAAGATTGTAGGTATAAATTTTGAAACTCGAAAAGATTGAGCTTTGAATATCAGCTTTTTTATCTTTAAGACGAACGTATACAACCATAGTATTAGCAAGGAATAGATTGAAATCAAATTGCGGAATCAGTTTTTCACTTGTGAAGCACTGGTCTGATGATTAAATAAAATGAAATGCCATTTTTCATTGTTTTTTTTTTATCGACAGACATAGTGGGTTTTGGGTGTCAGTTTAAAACAGTCAATATAAACCCTTGAAACTGAATTAGAAGTATGTGTCTTTCTAGCTTTTGATTTCAAGATGTCTTGTAGAAGCTTAAACAGAAAACCTTTAAATTGATTTAATCTAGGCCAATTAGAAATTGGGGTGTATGAAAATATTACCAAAAGCATGATCAAGAGCTGCAACAAAAATAGCTGTTGTCTTTTAAGCCACAGGTCAGATATTTCAATATAAAAATAATATAGAATTGTTTTTAAGGAGGATAAAATACTACTACTACTACTGCTGCTATTAACAACTCACCGCAGCACCAAGTCACCTGAGGCCAGCACAGCTACGCACGCTCCTCCTCCATCCTAATATATACAAAGCTTTGTTCTTTACAATCTCCCAGGAAGTTAGAAAATATGTGAAAATTGAGCAGGGGATATCTCTAGTCATTTTCCTGTTTGTCTTTTTCAAAGGTAGAGATGTGCAGTGCTTATCAAGTAGGAATAGAAGATAAAATTTGGAAAACGATGATGCTTCACGACAGAGTCTGGAAGCCTCCTGAGTACTAACGTAAATTTAAACTTCCCAAAAATTTCTGACTGTGCTTATGTATCAAATAAAATGCTTGGATATATTTTTAATTTCTATCAAGGTGACCCACCTCTAAGGGGCAAAATTAAAGCATAACTGTTATTTTACTTAATTATGCTTTAATTATGCTTAATTATACTTTGCGGAATCCTACATTAGCTCTACTTTTTGGGTAGATGCGTCGGTTTCTGGGTCGAGAAAATTCTTTTTGTGGTTCACATTCAAGTATGTGAAACCCACTTGTTCCAGCTCAGTTGTTTTGTAGCCCTCAGTTGTTTACTTAAAGGATAATTAATTATAATAAGTATGACAAAATTGAGTATAACTGAATGTTTTACTTATTACAGGTAACTACACCCTGTATGCTAAATCTGTGCCTATGCTCTACAAAACGGTAATTGAAGCTACTAAGAAAATACCTAACCCCAATCCAAATGAAGTTACAGAAGGACGGACAACTATTTATGATACTTGGTTGAAAAACAGCCCTTCTGACGGAGGGAGGCCCAAGTAAGATTTTTAAATTTGTTTATAGGTGCATCTGGATCCTAGGGCTTAGGAGATCGCGTTTTTAATATAGTGTGGACACATTAACAACTTTCGTTTCAGTTCCTCATTCCGAACGGTTTTTAAGTCTACTTGTTTTTATTAACCTCTAAAATTAAAGAGTATAAAAAAATTTAACTCAACAAAGGGCCACATAAAATAACAAACAAAAATAAACTCTGGCCCATTTACACAAACCTAAATTACATTAGTAATTCTTAATTACATTTCTTCTGAAATCATGAATTTTAACCTAAATATGCTATTAAAAAAAACAAAATTTTGTAAACATTAGAAATTGTGAAAATTATGCCATCCAACTAAAAAAAAAAAAAAAAAAAAATCCAATGTCAGTTAGTGTAGTAATGGCCATGTAATAGCCAAGCTTAACAAAAATTTTTAATAGGGTGAATTTATCCATATAGCTATCTGAGACAGGACCCGATGTTGAATTCTGATATGTTCAATGCAACAGCTACAATCACTAGAACCATAAATGGTTAGCTGTGCACCAATTTTGCGATTAATAATGATGGAATCACAATGATAATATGATGAGAATTAATAATGATAATAATAATAAAATTCTGCTGATAAGCTCGAGCTTATTTGCGTTGTACGTAGACTTGCCGCTTCTCGAGTTGCCGCTTCCGGGCTTCCCTTTAATGCGGCAAAACACAAATCTTTGTTTAGAATTAGATATGAAATATTTATTCTCTGTCTGACATTGTAGTAAAAAAGTTCGTCTTTGCTAAAAATATTTACGCCTTGGTTGTGGCCAAGGTAAGAGTAGTATTCGCGTTGTGTCACTGGAAAATACCGCTACTAGCTTCCGTTTCTATCCTAGAATATAGTTATTGCAAGTGCGTACTTCGTACGTTATATAGTGTCATAGCTCTACCCCAAGCTTTTTACCTCTCTTCTCAGTTTAACTCTCTATCGAAGACTGAACAGTTAAAGGTTCGTATAGGCATTTTCTTACGGGAAATTTCCGTTAAGTTACCCGTTGCATTTTTGGAATAATTTGATTTTAGAAAAATATTCAGTTTGTAATTTTCAAGAGAATTCGGCATTATTATATTTAATTTTTTTGTCTTTTTGTAGCATAAATAAGATAAATAAAAGATAAAATAAACTTAACTTGAGTCTTTGCTGATGCATTCCAAAAATCTATAATCAGTAGTTTTTCATTAGAAGTTTGACAATTAGCAATGATAGGCTACGCATATCCCCTATAACTTGGTTTGCTATAGTTGCTATACTTCCAGTTATATGGTTTTTTTGTCATGCAAATTAGAGCAAGGTTTTCCAAACAGTTTTATAGTTGTATTGTATACGAAGAGTTGGGGTTGAACTCAACTTCGGCAATTATTTTTATAGCTATTTAGCCGACAATAAACTTGGGGGCGTAATTCTTTGCGAAAATACCGCTTGACAACCGATGAACAAAATTATGGCAATACATGTAAGACTGCTTTCTATTCTGGACAAGAGATTTATCATTCCTGTTATGCTGTGGTAAAATCAGGCCTTTAATTCGGTCTGAATGATCTTGCACGCTTTGGATGACGTTATAATGCACGTTAAACCTTGGATGACGATATAATGGAATGAAGTTCATATTCATTCCCATCCAAACTTTGGAATCGTTACATCTAAATTTGTTTTAGTGGAATCATATATTTTTCATGTCTTTCTTATTTGTCAAGCCGAAATTATACCTAAATATGGTACTATCATCTTACTTTCTTTTTTTTCCTTCAAATAATCTGTGGTTTTAATAAACAGGAAATGTATGATTCCTGAAAAAGTCTTTGCCATTTTTTGGCAAGTTCAGCAACATAAAAAATTTTTGAACCTTATACAAATTTTTAGAAAGCAATTCATCGCTGATTAAAATCTCTGAGTTCGATTAGTTTTAACAAGTTCAAATTTTCATCACTATGTTTTCGATGTTAAAAAAAAAACTGTTCCTGTTAAAAACTACCACTTCTGAAACCAGGGGTTGTTCCACCATACCCTAGTGTTGCAACTGAAACTGGGAGGGTATCTAAATAACCCTTCTATAGCTGTAAGCAGACTGACTATCTTGGAACTATTACTCGATAACAATTTAACTCTTTTCGGGCCAAAATTGAGGATATTATTCCTGCAAATTCCTCTGTTGACTCCGTCAAAATATGGTTTAACAGACATGTAAAACCTCAAATTTTGGAACGAGGTAAAGAATAGCGGCACATTAGATACCTTTAAGATACCTACGTGAATATAAGAAAAAAAAAGTAGTTTGGGGGCATAAAATGGCAGCAATAGGCAATTTGCTGTAATTTGGTCTCTTTTGTTGCTTTTCAATGGCACTTGAACTTTCAGCTTAAATGGGCCCCCTTCGATAATATACTACCATTTTCTGAAGTTGATTACCACAGAATAAAAAAAAAACACGAATCTGTAATTATCTCGGACGAAATTCTAATTTTGTTGATAGCGACTTGAAAACTATGTTCCATTGCTCTCGATTAAATTGTCGATGTAATTTTTAAAAAATAGCATGTTTTTTGTGGAAGTTTCATCCCAGTTTAATGAAGTTCCAATGTTTTTGACAGCTAAACTATTTGACAGTCAAGTCTATTTTGTAAAATTAAATTTTAAAAACAAGTTTTTTTAACTACACGTAAGGAGCGACATTAAAACTTAAAACGGACAGAAATTATTCCGTATATGAAATGGGTTGTTCCCTCCTCAACGCCTCGCTCTTTACGCTAAAGTTTGACTCTTTGTCACAATTCTACTTTTTAAAACAATAAAAAACTTTATCGTAAAGAGCGAGGCGCTGAGAAGGGGACACCCCCTTTTATATACGGAATAATTTCTGTTCGTTTTAAGTTTCAATGTCACTCCTTGCTTGCAGTTAAAAAAAAAAATTTTTGAACATTTTTGAATTAATGCATGTTTTGATTTTGGCTCACTGCACATGAATAAATGAAACAACATTTGCATAATATTTTTTTTTTACTAAATGACTTTCTCATAGTTTTGATCGGTTGACTCTGTTAAAAAAAGGGTGGGGAAGGAGGCCTAGTTGCCCTCCAATTTTGTTTACTTAAAAATGCAACTAGGCTTTTTTTACGAACCTTTTTGTTAGTAACAAACATATGTTCCTTACAAATTAACTTGCGTAGAGAAATTTTATATTTGTGTATTTTTATTACGTATATGAGGGGGTTCGCCCCCTTGTTAATACCGCTAAAAGCTTGAATTTTGTCCCAAATCTTTAGGAATGACCCCTGAGTCACAAAGGCCGTAGAATAAATATACGTACATAAATATAATAAATATATAGTATTTTTAAAAATACTTTAGTGTAAAGAGCAAGGTATTGTGGAGGAGACGAACCCCCTTATATACGAACTATTGTGTGTTCGTTTTAAGTTTTAATGCTGGTCTTTACTTCGATTTTTTTTGCTCATTGTTTTTTTTTAATAATACTAGAAAATCCTTCACCCCTTCATAGAAATTATCTTCCCTCATGAAAGATTCCTCCATGGAAAGATCCTCCCGCGTAACCCCTTCCCCCCAACCCACCCTAACGCGAAAAAGCCCTCCTGAAAACCTCTGTGCACTTCATAATAACCATTACTATATGTAAATTAAATAAAAAAAACAAGTTTTTTTTTAACTGAAAGTAAGGAGCGACATTAAAACTTAAAACGCACAGAAATTACTTCGTATATGAAAGAGGCTGCTTCCTCATCAGCGCCCCGTTCTTTACGCTAAAGTTTGACTCTTTCTCTCAATTCTTCTTTTTAAAACAGTAAAAAACTTTAGCGTAAAGAGCGGGGCGTTGATGAGGAAGCAGCCTCTTTCATATACGAAGTAATTTCTGTGCGTTTTAAGTTTTAATGTCGCTCCTTACTTTCAGTTAAAAAAAACTTGTTTTTTTTATTTAATTTCTGAACGTTTTTGAATCAATGCATGTTTTGATTTTGGCTCTCCGCAGAGGAATAATCAAAACGAAATTAGCATATTATTTTTTTTTTGGCTAAATGGCTTTCTCATAATTTTGATCGAATGATTTTGAGAAAAAAAGAGCGGGGGACGAAGCCTAGTTACCCTCCGATTTTTTGGTTAATTAAAAAGGCAACTAGAACTTTTAATTTTTTACGAATCTTTTTATTGGTAAAAGATTTACGTAACTTATAAATTAGCTTACGTAAAGAACTTTTGTATTCTCATGTTTTTATTACATATATGAGGGGATTCACCCCTTCGTCAGTACCTTGCTCTTTACACTAAAGCTTAAATTTTATCCCAATTTATTAAGAATGACCCCTGAATCACAAAAGCCGTAGAATAAATAGTTTAAATTACTAAAAATACTTTAGCGTAAAGAGTGAGGTATTAGAAGGAGATGAGCCCCTCATATGGGTAATAATTTCTGTTTGTTTTAAGTTTTATTGCTGTTCCTTACTTCCAGCTTAAAAAGCTTTTTCACATTTATTTTTTAATTGTTGTTTTTTTAAATGATGCTAGTAAATCCTGCTCTCCCTTCATAGAAATTTTCTTCTCCCATGACAAATTCTCGATGGAAAGTTCCCCCAGCATATCCCCTCTTCTCAACCCCTCCCCCCAACCAAAAAAATCCTCCTGAAAACGCCTGTATACTTTCCAATAACCATTACTATATGTAAGCACAGGTCAAAGTTTGTAACTTGTTGCCCCTCCCACGGGGACTGTGGGGGAGTAAGTCGTCCCCAAAGACATAGTTATAAGGTTTTTCGACTACGCTGAATAAAATGGCTATCTCAGAATTTTGATCCGTTGACTTTGGGAAAATAATTAGCGTGGGAGGGGGCCTAGGTGCCCTCCAATTTTTTTGGTCACTTAAAAAGGGCACTAGAGCTTTTCATTTCCGTTAGAATGAGCCCTCTTGCAACATTCTAGGACAACTGGGTCGATACGATCACCCCTGGGAAAAAAAACAAAAAAAAACGAAAAAACAAAAAAACAAATAAACACGCATCCGTGATCTGCCTTCTGGCAAAAAATGCAAAATTCCACATTTTTGTAGATAGGAGCTCGAAACTTCTACAGTAGGGTTCTCTGATACGCTGAATCTGATGGTGTGATTTTCGTTAAGATTCTATGACTTTTAGGGGGTGTATCCCCCTATTTTCCAAAATAACGCAAATTGTCTCAGGCTCGTAACTTTTGATGGGTAAGACTAAACTTGATGAAACTTATATATTTAAAACCAGCATTAAAATACGATTCCTATGATGCAGCTATTGGTATGAAAATTCCATTTTTTAGCAATGATAGGCTACGCATATCCCCTATAACTTGGTTTGCTATAGTTGCTATACTTCCAGTTATATGGTTTTTTTGTCATGCAAATTAGAGCAAGGTTTTCCAAACAGTTTTATAGTTGTATTGTATACGAAGAGTTGGGGTTGAACTCAACTTCGGCAATTATTTTTATAGCTATTTAGCCGACAATAAACTTGGGGGCGTAATTCTTTGCGAAAATACCGCTTGACAACCGATGAACAAAATTATGGCAATACATGTAAGACTGCTTTCTATTCTGGACAAGAGATTTATCATTCCTGTTATGCTGTGGTAAAATCAGGCCTTTAATTCGGTCTGAATGATCTTGCACGCTTTGGATGACGTTATAATGCACGTTAAACCTTGGATGACGATATAATGGAATGAAGTTCATATTCATTCCCATCCAAACTTTGGAATCGTTACATCTAAATTTGTTTTAGTGGAATCATATATTTTTCATGTCTTTCTTATTTGTCAAGCCGAAATTATACCTAAATATGGTACTATCATCTTACTTTCTTTTTTTTCCTTCAAATAATCTGTGGTTTTAATAAACAGGAAATGTAGGATTCCTGAAAAAGTCTTTGCCATTTTTTGGCAAGTTCAGCAACATAAAAAATTTTTGAACCTTATACAAATTTTTAGAAAGCAATTCATCGCTGATTAAAATCTCTGAGTTCGATTGGTTTTGACAAGTTCAAATTTTCATCACTATGTTTCCGATGTTAAAAAAAAAACTGTTCCTGTTAAAAACTACCACTTCTGAAACCAGGGGTTGTTCCACCATACCCTAGTGTTGCAACTGAAACTGGGAGGGTATCTAAATAACCCTTCTATAGCTGTAAGCAGACTGACTATCTTGGAACTATTACTCGATAACAATTTAACTCTTTTCGGGCCAAAATTGAGGATATTATTCCTGCAAATTCCTCTGTTGACTCCGTCAAAATATGGTTTAACAGACATGTAAAACCTCAAATTTTGGAACGAGGTAAAGAATAGCGGCACATTAGATACCTTTAAGATACCTACGTGAATATAAGAAAAAAAAAGTAGTTTGGGGGCATAAAATGGCAGCAATAGGCAATTTGCTGTAATTTGGTCTCTTTTGTTGCTTTTCAATGGCACTTGAACTTTCAGCTTAAATGGGCCCCCTTCGATAATATACTACCATTTTCTGAAGTTGATTACCACAGAATAAAAAAAACACGAATCTGTAATTATCTCGGACGAAATTCTAATTTTGTTGATAACGACTTGAAAACTATGTTCCATTGCTCTCGATTAAATTGTCGATGTAATTTTTAAAAAATAGCATGTTTTTTGTGGAAGTTTCATCCCAGTTTAATGAAGTTCAATGTTTTTGACAGCTAAACTATTTGACAGTCAAGTCTATTTTGTAAAATTAAATTTTAAAAACAAGTTTTTTTAACTACACGTAAGGAGCGACATTAAAACTTAAAACGGACAGAAATTATTCCGTATATGAAATGGGTTGTTCCCTCCTCAACGCCTCGCTCTTTACGCTAAAGTTTGACTCTTTGTCACAATTCTACTTTTTAAAACAATAAAAAACTTTAGCGTAAAGAGCGAGGCGCTGAGAAGGGGACACCCTCTTTTATATACGGAATAATTTCTGTTCGTTTTAAGTTTCAATGTCGCTCCTTGCTTGCAGTTAAAAAAAAAAATTTTTTTGAACATTTTTGAATTAATGCATGTTTTGATTTTGGCTCACTGCACATGAATAAATGAAACAACATTTGCATAATATTTTTTTTTACTAAATGACTTTATCATAGTTTTGATCGGTTGACTCTGTTAAAAAAAGGGTGGGGAAGGAGGCCTAGTTGCCCTCCAATTTTGTTTACTTAAAATTGCAACTAGGCTTTTTTTTACGAACCTTTTTGTTAGTAACAAACATATGTACCTTACAAATTAACTTGCGTAGAGAAATTTTATATTTGTGTATTTTTATTACGTATATGAGGGGGTTCGCCCCCTTGTTAATACCGCTAGAAGCTTGAATTTTGTCCCAAATCTTTAGGAATGACCCCTGAGTCACAAAGGCCGTAGAATAAATATACGTACATAAATATAATAAATATATAGTATTTTTAAAAATACTTTAGTGTAAAGAGCAAGGTATTGTGGAGGAGACGAACCCCCTTATATACGTACTATTGTGTGTTCGTTTTAAGTTTTAATGCTGGTCTTTACTTCGATTTTTTTGCTCATTGTTTTTTTTTAATAATACTAGAAAATCCTTCACCCCTTCATAGAAATTATCTTCCCTCATGAAAGATTCATCCATGGAAAGATCCTCCCGCGTAACCCCTTCCCCCCAACCCACCCTAACGCGAAAAAGCCCTCCTGAAAACCTCTGTGCACTTCATAATAACCATTACTATATGTAAATTAAATAAAAAAAACAAGTTTTTTTTTAACTGAAAGTAAGGAGCGACATTAAAACTTAAAACGCACAGAAATTACTTCGTATATGAAAGAGGCTGCTTCCTCATCAGTGCCCCGTTCTTTACGCTAAAGTTTGACTCTTTCTCTCAATTCTTCTTTTTAAAACAGTAAAAACCTTTAGCGTAAAGAGCGGGGCGTTGATGAGGAAGCAGCCTCTTTGATATACGAAGTAATTTCTGTGCGTATTAAGTTTTAATGTCGCTCCTTACTTTCAGTTAAAAAAAACTTGTTTTTTTTTTATTTAATTTCTGAACGTTTTTGAATCAATGCATGTTTTGATTTTGGCTCTCCGCAGAGGAATAATCAAAACGAAATTAGCATATTATTTTTTTTTTGGCTAAATGGCTTTCTCATAATTTTGATCGAATGATTCTGAGAAAAAAAGAGCGGGGGACGAAGCCTAGTTACCCTCCGATTTTTTGGTTAATTAAAAAGGCAACTAGAACTTTTAATTTTTTACGAATCTTTTTATTGGTAAAAGATTTACGTAACTTATAAATTAGCTTACGTAAAGAACTTTTGTATTCTCATGTTTTTATTACATATATGAGGGGATTCACCCCTTCGTCAGTACCTTGCTCTTTACACTAAAGCTTAAATTTTATCCCAATTTATTAAGAATGACCCCTGAATCACAAAAGCCGTAGAATAAATAGTTTAAATTACTAAAAATACTTTAGCGTAAAGAGTGAGGTATTAGAAGGAGATGAGCCCCTCATATGGGTAATAATTTCTGTTTGTTTTAAGTTTTATTGCTGTTCCTTACTTCCAGCTTAAAAAGCTTTTTCACATTTATTTTTTAATTGTTTTTTTTTAAATGATGCTAGTAAATCCTGCTCTCCCTTCATAGAAATTTTCTTCTCCCATGACAAATTCTCGATGGAAAGTTCCCCCAGCATATCCCCTCTTCTCAACCCCTCCCCCCAACCAAAAAAATCCTCCTGAAAACGCCTGTATACTTTCCAATAACCATTACTATATGTAAGCACAGGTCAAAGTTTGTAACTTGTTGCCCCTCCCACGGGGACTGTGGGGGAGTAGGTCGTCCCCAAAGACATAGTTATAAGGTTTTTCGACTACTCTGAATAAAATGGCTATCTCAGAATTTTGATCCGTTGACTTTGGGAAAATAATTAGCGTGGGAGGGGGCCTAGGTGCCCTCCAATTTTTTTGGTCACTTAAAAAGGGCACTAGAGCTTTTCATTTCCGTTAGAATGAGCCCTCTTGCAACATTCTAGGACAACTGGGTCGATACGATCACCCCTGGGAAAAAAAACAAAAAAAAACGAAAAAACAAAAAAACAAATAAACACGCATCCGTGATCTGCCTTCTGGCAAAAAATGCAAAATTCCACATTTTTTTAGATAGGAGCTCGAAACTTCTACAGTAGGGTTCTCTGATACGCTGAATCTGATGGTGTGATTTTCGTTAAGATTCTATGACTTTTAGGGGGTGTATCCCCCTATTTTCCAAAATAACGCAAATTGTCTCAGGCTCGTAACTTTTGATGGGTAAGACTAAACTTGATGAAACTTATATATTTAAAGCCAGCATTAAAATACGATTCCTATGATGCAGCTATTGGTATGAAAATTCCATTTTTTAGAGTTTTGGTTAGTATTGAGCCGGGTCGCTCCTTACTACAATTCGTTACCACGAACTGTTTGACAATGACCAAAGTTTGTGAATTTCAGCCATTCCCCCGGTGACTTTGGGGGGTTTTGTCGTCCCCAAATACATACTTATTTGGTTTTTCACTAAGCTGAACAGAATGGCTATCTCCAAATTTTTATCAAGTGACTTTGGGGAAAAGTTGCGTGAGAGGGTGCCTAGGCGCCCTCCAATTCCTTGGTTACTTAAAAAGGGCACTATAACTTTTAATTTCTGTTAGAATGAGCCCTCTCACGACATTCTAGGACCACTGGATCGATAAGATCACCCCTGGGATAAAAAACAAAAAAGAAACAAAACAAATAAGCACACATCGCGATCTGACTTCTGGCAAAAAATACGAAATACCCCATTTTTGTAGATAGGAGGTTGGAAACTAGGGGTTTTCTGACACGCTAAGTCTGATGGTGTGATTTTGTTAAGATTCTATGACTTTTAGGGGGTGTTTCCCCCTATTTTCTAAAATAAATAAAATTTTTTGAGGCTCGTAACTTTTGATAAGTAAGACTAAACTTGAAGAAATTTATATATTTGAAATCAGCATAAAAATGCGATTCTTTTGGTGTAGCCTTTGGTATCAGAACTCCGTTATTTGGAGTTTTGGTTACTATTGAGTTGGGTCGCTCCTTACTACAGTTTGTTACCACAAACTCTCTGATAAACCACGAGACACTATTTTTTTTAATGCGAAAACTTTCAGTAAAAAATAAAATAGGAGTTTGACACTAGGTATGCACCAATTCCAAACTAGAAAATTAGTAATGGTTATTTTTTCAGGATCTATGGTTTAGGAAGTGGCTCGGATTTTAAGGCTTTTATTCATAATATTGGTGTACCTGCTTTGGACCTTCGCTACACCTACGAGGAAAACATTGGTAGCTACCCTCTCTATCATACCCTCTACGAGACTTACCACTTGCTCTCTTATTTGTACGACGAGGGGATGGCATTTATGAAATCAATTACACAACTTTGGGGAGAAGCAGCGAGGATTCTGGCTGATAGTCTGATAATACCTTTTGACGTCAGAGAGTATGCTTCTTATATTAACAAAACGTTTAGTGAAGTTGAGAGCTCGTATAAAAATGACCTTCAAGCTCAGGATATCTCGTTAGGTCAGTATGCTTACGTCCTTTCATCTTTAAATATAAAAAAACAAAGTTTAAAAGAAACAAAAAGCCAGCAGAAACAGAACTTTAAATATATTCTTTTTTTAAGAATAAACTTCAAAATGAAATAGACTTTAGTAAAATAACAGTAAAAGCTTCATGTTAATAAATATAAAGCTATGCCTTTGTGCTTTGTGTACCTTCCAGAAATATTTGCAATCATGACATTAAATTAACTTATCTAAGCTTGGTGCACCTCTGAGCTAGATAAAATTCAACAAAATAGTTTTTGCCATACAATGTAACTGAAAACCCATAGTAACCGGGAATTTTAAAACAAGTTCTGAAGAAAACTGTCAACCAAGGAAAATAGCCAATTGAACCCAACTCAAGAACGGTAACTGTTATTTCGATTGATCTCAAAAATAAAGTTTGTGAGCAAAAATCATGTTTTTTTAGTTTGGACCTCCTGGGGTCAAACTGGTGTCAAAATGGCGTCAAACTGAAACAAAAACTACACCATTAGAATCACTGTAGCCAAAAACTCCAATTAGGATAATTACAGCAATCTTCACCAACAAGGTCGAAGATTGCTTGTTGCAATCAAGGGGAGCAGTGGAGCAGTAGAAACACTGCTTCCACTGCTTCCTGACGTGACCCTTTTTTTAATTTGGACCTCCTGGAGTCAAACTGACGTCAAAATGGCGTCAAACTGAAATAAAAACTGCACCATCGGAATCACTATAGCCAAAAACTTCAATTAGGATAATTACAACAATCTTCACCAACAAGGTCAAGGATATTGGTGTGGGAATCAGTGATGTGTCTTCTTTTTTTTGACCCCCTGGTGTCAAACTGTTGTCAAAGTGGTGTCAAACTGAAACAAAAACTACACCATCGGAATCACTATAGCCGGAAACTCCAATTAGGATAATTACAGCAATCTTCACCAACAAGGTCGAAGATTGCTTGTTGCAATCAAGCAATCAAGGGGAGCAGTGGAGCAGTAGAAACACTGCTTCCACTGCTTCCTGACGTGACCCTTTTTTTAATTTGGACCTCCTGGAGTCAAACTGACGTCAAAATGGCGTCAAACTGAAATAAAAACTACACCATCGGAATCACTATAGCCAAAAACTCCAATTAGGATAATTACAGCAATCTTCACCAACAAGGTCAAGGATATTGGTGTGGGAAGCAGTGATGTGTCTCCTGTTTCTTTGTTTTTTTTGGAACTCCTGGTGTCAAAATGGTGTCAAACTGATGCAAATACTACACCATCGGAATCACTATAGCCAAAAACTTTAATTAGAATAATTACAACAATCTTCACCAACAAGGTCAAGGATATTGGTGTGGAAAGCAGTGATGTGTCTTCTTTTTTTTATTTTGGACCCCTGGTGTCAAATTGTTGTCAAAAAAGAGTCAAACTGAAACAAAAACTACGCCATCAGAATCACTATAGCCAAAAACTCCAATTAGGATAATTACAGCAATCTTCACCAACAAGGTCAAGTTTATTGGTGTGGGAAGCAATGACGTGTCTGCTTTTTTTAGTTTGGACCTCCTGGTGTCAAAATGGTGTCAAACTGAAACAAAAACTACACCATCGGAATCACTATAGCCAAAAACTCCAATTAGAATAATTACAGCAATCTTCACTAACAAGGTCAAGGTTATTGGTGTGGGATGCTGCGTCTCCTTTTTTTTAATGATCGCTAATGTGGCACACAAAGAGTTGTTTAATGTTTTATTTGAAATATTTAGTAAAACTGTCAAAACTTTCCGATCCAAAGCTGTATTTTTTGGTCTATTGAACCAAATTTAGGGTGTAGATAAGTAATGGCTTTTTTTAACATCTACCGGTTTAGATAGTCTCGTGTCCATGTCTGATCATAGATTCTTAATTTTCTCTCTTGTTTTTCACTACCCATGGTACTTAATATAAAGCTAGAGGTCCCTCTGAAGATAATCCTACAATACAAATTTCTTATTAGGTTACTATATTTTTGGTCTTCTGTATCTTTATTACAGAAGGCCTTTGGGCCTTTTTTATTAATATATTTTTGACTTTCATATTTTGGCAGATTCTATCTTCATCACCTTCGTTCAATTCAAATCAATATGAGAACTGGTGGATCCATATTTAGCCAATAAACAACAATTTTACCCTGTAAAGGCCAAAATACCATTCAGTAAAAACACTGGTATAGTAAATCAGCATGGAGCTTTGGAAGAGATTTTTATTAGCTTGCCAATTTAAGAGGTCAAATTGCCACATATGCGCAGTTTGGAAGAAATTAACGCTACTACAGAACTTTCATACGGTAAAACAAACGGTACATGGCATTACATGTTCACCAGCTATTGTGAAAGATTTAAGTGGATACATTGAACGGGAAGGGGAGGGTAAAGTGTCAAAAAGATCAATTTTAGGCCCATATTCCGAATTTGAATTATGAGGCCCTTCAGATCAGCTTTCAAGGGGGAAATTTATCCCTTAGTTTCCATTTCCCCAAAAATATAAATGTGGATTAGGCTTGCAATATGATTCATGAGAAAATGACAGCCTCATTCTTTTGTGGAAATGGTATATCGAAGGGCCGTGAAAAAAAGTTGTAGACAGAATTTAAAAACTTGATCAGGACTAAATTCTTTTTTAAATGATGCAGTCTCCAACTGATGCTATATGAGAGATGTTTACTAACCTCTCAATTTGAGAAGCCACATTGTCATAGATATGACTGTTTTAAAAAGGAATGGTTATTTATAAATTTTATACAGTAAAACTAAAAGTTACATAACATTGCATAAATATGCACCACTTATTATAGAAGACCCTAGTGGATCTTTTGAAGGGAGAAAGGATCTTTGAAGGCAATAAAGAGTCAAAAAGTGCGATTTTAGGCGCAAATATAAAAATCTTTCATAAGGTCTTTCAAATTAGTTTTTTAAGGGAAGTTTTTCCCTAACCTTTATTCCTGTAGAAGAGTGTATATTTGGACCAGGCGTGCAATCAGTGGCGTCATTTTTTGGGGGGAGGGGGGCATTTGTCTACCTAATAACTTTGAGAAAAAAGTTTTTATATATCCCATGGCTTTTGAATCTTCAATTTTGGAACCCTCTTGCCCCCCCCCCCGATAAAAATACTGAAGCTACGCTCCTGTTTGCAGTATAGGTGATTGGTAAATGATAGCCTCCTTCTTTTTGTGGAAATGGTAGTTTTTGATGAAAAACAGCATTTTTTGTATGCCCAAATACCGTGAAAAGAACATATAAACCTAAGTTAAAATTTATTCACTACTAAGCTTTTGATTAATTGATACAGTTTCTAAATAGACAAGAAGTTCTTAATGTGAAGAAACATACTCTCCCGCCATCTATTCTACTTATTCAATATTGTAGAACGCCGGATTTTCCTAGCTATTATTCAGATTTTGGTCCCTAACAGCATTCGCCTGGGTACTGACGACTAAATTTTATCGAGACCCGGTTTGATCTTTCCTTTGTAATCATTTTTGATCATCTTTGCCCCTAATATGTATACTCATTTAAAATATTAATCTTATAACAATATATGCAGGCCACGGAGATTCATCAATGAAAGGTCTTAATTTGCAGTCTCGAAAGAATCATTCCAAAGAGAAGTCTACTTCTTATCTTATTTTTAAGAAATAGATCTATTTCTATTATGGAATTTGATCGTCAACAAGGGTTTAATATGGATCAAAAACTACTTACTTAACTGAAAGTGGTGCATTGCCCAGAAGCCTTAAAAAATTTAGAACTTAATTTGAATTTATTAACTTTTTGTTTTCGAATCAAAAGTTCAAATTCATTTAGATTCAGCTTATTTTCCAAAATAGACATGGTAGAACAATTAGGTCTAGAGTAGTATGCAGAAAATCTTACTAATAAAAAATAACATATGTAAACATATTTATTGGCCCCTTTATGAAATGTGCCTCTTATATTTCTGGCTCAGCACAAAGGCAAATAAATCCAATTAGTATTTTTAATTTGCTTTTTATAATTATAGTAAGTAAGCAAGTGTGACGGCACTAGACCCTTAGGGTCTGAATTGGCGGTAATGAACTCTGTTTCGTGGCCCTTCAGCCAGGAAGAGGGACGAGGACTGGGAGCCAGCCATCGTGTGCCTTCGAACACCCTTCCTGCTTAAATTCCCCTTAGAATTGAATGAAATCCCTTAGATGGGAATGAAATCCCTTAAGGAAATCCTTAAGGGAATGAAATCCCTTAGATTTCACTAGATACTTATTCATAGCTGGTTCGCCTCTGGTTGAGCTTACAGAATAATTATTCATATAATTATACTTATGGCATAAAGTGCTATGGACAAGTTTTATTTCAAACAACTTCCTTTTTATTTCAGACAACTTCCGGAATGCAGTCGCTCACTTTGATCAACAGGCAACCAGATTTTTAGATATTGAAAAGAGTGTTGATTTACAAGAGTAAGTAGAACATACCAATAAAACACCACTAAATTTATATATTAATTAATAAGTAAGTTAACATTTGATAATTTATTGTAAGGAATGTGAATCAACGGAATGATTAGTATCGTTTAGTAATAATAACTATTTGGGTTTAAACCCCAAATGATTAAGAATGGAAAGAGAATTCTATGAACCAAGATTAGAAAATCGGAAGGTAAAGAGAAAAGAGTGGTTAAGTAATAAAGTGTGAGTACTCTGAAAGATGGAGGAGGATTTTTTAGAAGTTTTCCAGAAGATTTTTCACCGGGTTTGAGTACCCGTCTGACTGACAGAATTTCAATCAGATGTACGGAAAATGTGGTTCAATCCCGCTTTCTTGTGGTATAATCAGAGGAAGGTCGATATGGCTAGGGCAGGTTCTGCAGATGAAGGATGACATATTCCCAAAGATCATCGGTGTTGGCCAACTATTAAGGGCCAAAGGAAAAGCAGATTGTTTCCTAATGGGGTGGGAGGGTATATAAGAAAAGGTTAAAGGGTATAAAAAGGGAGGTTTTGGATAGGTTGGGATGGAGGAGGAGCATGTGTAGCTATGTTGGCATCAGACTGCTTGATGTTGCAGTGAGTTGTTGTTAGTAGTAGTAGCTGGTTGAACATACGACGTTGGCTAAAGATAATATCCATTAATACAGTCGTATTAAAGTCAAACCCCACAAAAGGCATTTCTTTTTATTATAAAGTCTGATGTTATAATATTTAGTAGCCTGATATGTCAAGAAAATATTGTTATTTATGGTGATTCTTGTAAATTTAAAATAAAGAACGGATGCACTTAGAACTTGACTTAAAGCTTTCAAGACATTCTTGCAAGTTGTATATCATCAAGGCTTTTGACAATCTTTTTCTAATATATGAGCTAGTATTAATAGTTTTTAAGATTCATATTAAAGAATAATATTTATCAGAAGTAATGCCAAGGCCCACAAAGATTTACTACTACCACTATTACTAACAACTCATGGCACCACCAAGCACACTGCGGTGTGTGAGGCACACTCCTCTTCCACCGAATCTATCCAAAGCTTCATTGTTTACTCCCTCATATGAATTTTCAATTTCCTTGAAATCCCTTATAGACATTTACAATACTCGTACTATTGAGTAGCTACCATATTTTTTTATTGAAGCTATTAAAACAACTGGTTTATTCTTATTCTTTGTTTGTTCTTTTTTCTCTTTTTTTGTTTATCCATATTTTTTATTGAATTTATTAAAATAGCTGGTTTATTCTTATTCTTTGTTTATTCTTTTTATGGTTTATCCATATTTTTTTTATTGAAGTAATTAAAATAACTGGTTTATTCTTATTCTTTGTTTATTCATTTTTTTCTTTTTTTTGTTTATCCATATTTTTTTTATTGAAGTCATCAAAATGATTAGTTTATTCTTATTCTTTGCTTTATTCTTTGCTTAGTGTTCTTATTCTTTATTTGTATTTTTGTTTCGAGGGACATTATTGTACGAATATTTAATTGTAACCTCAAATTTTGATTCTAGAGGTAGTTTAGGGCTTTCGATTAAAAACTGCAGCATTTAAAAAGTGAGCTGAATAGGGTTACCACGCGGTGAAAAAATAACTAGATTTTAGTGATTTTTTAGTTGATTTAGATATTTTCTTCAATAATCTAGTGATCTATGCGCTGATTTAGCGATTTTCTAGTTTAGGCAATGTAAAAAATTACTAGAATTAGTGGTGAGTCACTAAGGGTGGTAACCATGGATCTGAATGGTTATATTTTTCTTTCGTTCCCAACTACCTCAAAGACTCAAATTCTTTTGAACGCATCAGCGTGTTTCACGTTTACGTGCAATTATAGGAAATCTCATGAATTTCAGGTCCTGATTATCATACTATATACATATTTTAAGATAAACTTTACTTTCTAAACATATCTATGCAAACATAAAATTACTTTAATAGATATAAACAATTTATATCTCAATATTTCTTTAGTACCAAACTACCCTATAGACTCCAAAATCTTTTAGAACATATAAACATGTAAGAAAACATATATGTAATATTATAGTGAATTTAAAAGATTTAATATGCATCAACTTCATACTATGTACATATTTAAAGGAGCACTTTATATTTCAAACGTATTTAAGTAAAGTATATTTCAATAAGTACTTAATGAGATATAGACAATTTGCGTTAGATAAGACTTTTGCTCTCGTAGAAGTCTCACTTCTATTAGGCACAAGTATCAAAGAAAGGCGAATCCATCTCTTAAAAAATATTTATAAGCAAGCTATATATATTGTAGCTTGCAACATACATATAAACAGCCTACATATATGTTGAGATATATCCGTGTGGGTATAACCCATCGCGATGTTGTTATGTAATGACTTCGTTTGTTTGTGTTAGTGTATTTGAATATTTTCCTATGCTTTAATTATATTAATCAAAAGTTTAAACTAGAGCCTTTAGCTGTATTTATATGTTGTTAATTGCATTTGTATGTTTTTTTGTGGCCAAGGCCCTGTGGTTTTATTTGTGTTTTTTATACTATACTACTATACTATACTGTTGAACTCTTGTAGAAATACCCCCAGAAAGCAAAAGCTTTTCAGCCTGGGAACTCAGAATCTGCGAGATGAAATATTGTCATTTTAAGTAGGTACTCAGTTTGATCAAGCAATAATTTGTTCTTTCAACATACCGTTAATCACTATATTAGTTAATGACCAGCTGAAGTTTCTGTTAAGCTTTGTGAAAGTACAAAGGCCAGTGAAATGAATTTTGATTTTTGCATTGAGATTTTGTATTTTTCTTTTTTTTGTAAACCTTGATTAGCCTTGATATGATATTTCGAAACTTTGATTCACCTTTCATTTTTTTTCTTGTGTGGTTGCTGATGCTATGATAAATTAAACCTAACTCGAAATAAAACATAACTTTTAGTAGAGGATGTCAGATGATCTGGCCTTTAAAAGGCTCAGGGGGCGTCAGTCCTATTCCTCCTTGTTGTAATTTGTGTTCATTTTAAATCCGATTTATTTATGCTTTAATGCTGCATACTTACCTACTTACTCAAACCTCCTGCTCAGCAGCGTCTCCAGCGTAGAAGGAACCAGCCCTCAGTGCCGTTAGGTGTCTCCAGAGTGATCTGTCATAGGAAATGGGAGATTTGTTGGGGTCTGAGGTCTACCTCTGGGATGTTTCTACCACATACGTTTTATCGTAAATTACCAAGATAGGTAAACTTTAATGTGAAAAATAGAAATAAGCTCTTTGTCAGTTAAAGCATCAGCGTTGAGTTTGTAAAGAGTATTGCCCCTCCCGATTTTTTTTATCCCCGGTTGTGGTGATTATTTTGCGTGATTTTGAAAGAATGGTTGTAAAAAATTACAAGAATGCTCATTCAATTAACTCCTTTAACCATAAATGAACTAAAAGTATTCACTATAAAATCTATGTGGTTTTAACCAGTTTTCTCAAACCAATGTATAAGTGCTAACCTAGTCAAAAAGAAGTTTCAGTATTTCACATTTTCAGCCATCACACTCCAAAGCCCAATTTTTATCGTAATGAAAGTGACTTTTATTTTTAGTCCATTGGCCATTCGATCTTTGAATGACAAACTGATGCTGGTCGAAAGAATGTTCATTGATCCACTGGGAGTTTCAGACAGAGCAGATATTGTTAAGTAAGTACAGCATTCCTTGTGAAGGCCGTATCAAGGGAGAGGGGCTAGGGGGCTGGAATTCCCTTCGTCAAGTTGTTTGCCTGACTCATAAAAATGGAACAAAATACATACGAACGGTTTATGCGTTTTTTAATTTTTGTGAAACCTCCCCCAAAGAAAAAACAAACAAAGAATAGCCCCCTCCTCCTGAAGAAAAATCCTGTATGCGACCCTGTTCCTTGCTCTCTCTTTTGCAATATACATTTTTGGATCTAACTAACTGCTGTTGATGTTCAACCTTCGTTCGAGACCTTCCGAAAGAGATAGGCGTAAAAGACTGAAAACTTGCTCCTCACTCCTGAAATTTGGAAAAGAAAAAATATTGTACTAAAAAATATACATATATATATATATATATATATATATATATATATATATATATATATATATATATATATATATATATATATATATATATATATATATATATATATATATATATATATATATATATATATATATATATATATATATATATTTCCTTGAATATTTAATTTATCACAGCGTTTACTTATTGAAAATTTCAAACTTACAGATACATACATTTATCTTCTACCTAAAGAAACAACCACACATACACGCACAAAATGCTATTATATCCTTATCTTATAAAGAATACCAAATAAATCCATATGAAAATCTTCAGTATTATATGCCTTTTTTTAGATTTGAATCCATAAGTGGAGCTAGAGGGAATAAGAGGCGAAGCTCAGGCATGTATGAGAAAAGGGGGGAGCTAAAGGCTCAGAGACCCACCGGAGAATGTTCATTGACCCATTTGAAGCTTAAGGCAGATTTGAAAGTGTCATATTAATTTTTGCTATTGTTTCCTCTAACCAAAACGTTGAAAATTTTATTTGTGTGTAAGTGGCCTCGTTTGTGACAACAACAAGGGTTTGCTCTGATTCACTTGTCAGACCTTCTTAGCTGTAGTGATGAAAGAAGTGCTGTAAGTTGAAGCTGGATGTAGGCTAAAAAATAACTGCTAATTAATATATTATTGTGCTGGTTCTGGACAAACAGTTGCCACATATACTTTCTCTTTGGGGTGGGATCCAGATACAAGTTTTTCGAAAGGGTAGTGCTTCCAACTCATAATTAAGTTTTACTTCTTTATCTTTGGGAAAATTTGACTGGATCTAATGAATTTTTCATCCTGTTATTTTTTTTATTTGCAAGCCTTTATTAGAATGGTAGGCATTGATAATTTACTTTGATGACAAGAAAATTCATTTAAATTTGATATTGATGCAGTGTTTCTGAAGGTGTAGTGAGATCACTGGTCGTGAAATTTTTTACTTTAGAGAATCTATAAAAACCCGAGATAATAAAAGTAAAAAGATAAGTTTGTTTTTATTTCCTCGGGAAATGCAGAGCCAACCACTGAACAGGGTTACAAAATTAAGCATCAAGGGTTTTTGAGTGAATCTAAAAAATTTAATTTTTTTTAAGAGAACCGTCATGAGTCATCAAAAGTTGTTCTCCTTACTCAAAATTATAGTTCATCCTGGCAAATATTAGTGAAAATCTGAACCTGGTAGACAAGTTAAATTTATAATTTTTCTGTGCATGTGAGGTTATGATCAATTTAATGAGCATCTCTAGTCAATATCATTTTTAATTTTCATATTTCTTACGCATAAAAATATTTAAAGTTAGTTCTTATAAAACAAGCTATTAAAGTGCCTTTAGTTTTGACATTTCCATAGTTACCAGCAGATGCAACTACCACACTCAGACCCTGTGTACTACACTCAAGCCCTGTTGATTACCACGCCTGTTGTTGTAAGCCCTTTTGACTGCCCTATAAAGGCATAGGTACTCTTTGTGTGGGCTGTGGGAGCCAACCAAAGCTGTATTCAAATTACTTCTGCTGGCTTGTCTTTATTTACTAAGTACAAAAGAAACAAAAAAGAGGGAATTTGAACAAAGAAAAACAATTAAAATAATAGTGGTTTTTATTAAAATAATAAAAGTGGCATGTGAATGTGGTGACATTGTTATATTGGTATATTCTCATTGGTTTGAATCTTCTTACTTCCATAAAGTTAAAAGCCTCCATATTGGGGAACTTATCCTCTTTCACGGAGATTTGTGAAAAAGAATTTAAAGCATTCAGGGGCAAGGGGCTACATTATGACGTAGAAATTTGTCTTCTTGCAAGTGTTCACACAACAGTTTTCAATAATAATGCAATGGAATGATGCAATTATCTCGTTATATAATCAAAATGTTCTCACCGTCGAAAGCACCAGAAATAGATATTAATTACTGTTTCGAGGCAGACTAAGTATTCTGAGCTGTATTTTTTAAAATTTAGATAATTTAAAAAAAAATATATAATATTTTTTTAAAATAAGTTATCCCGCTGTATTTTCAAACAGTTCGTGGTAACGAACTGTAGTAAGGAGCGACCCGGCTCAATAGTAAACGAAACACTAAAAAACGGAATTTCAATGCTAAAAGATATATCAAAAGAATCAGATTTTTATGATGATTTTAAATATATAAGTTTCATCAAATTTAGTCTTTGTCATCAGAAGTTACGAGCCTGAGAAAATTTGCCTTATTTTAGAAAATAAAAAAGTCATAGGATCTTAACGAAAATCGCACCATCGGATTCAGCGTATCAGAGAACCCTATAGAAAAAATTTCAAGGTCCAATCTACAAAAATGTGGAATTTCGTATTTTTTGCCAGAAGACAAATCACGGGTGCGTGTTTATTTGTTGTTTTTTTTTTTTCCCAGGGGTCATCATATTGACCAAGTGGTCCTAGAATGTCGCAAGAGGGCTCATTCTAACGGAAATGAAAAGTTCTAGTGCCCTTTTTAAGTGACCAAAAAAATTGGAGGGTACCTAGGCCCCCTCCCACGCTCATTTTTTACGAAAGTCAACGGATCAAAATTTTGAGATAGCCATTTTGTTCCGCATAGTCTAAAACCATAATAACTATGTCTTTGGGGATGACGTACCCCCCACAGTCCCTGGGAGAGGGGCTGCAAGTTACAAACTTTGGCCAATGTTTACATACAGTAATGGTTACTGGGAAGTGTACCAACGTTATCAGGGGGATTTTTTTGGTTTGGGTGTGGGGTTCAGGGGAGGGGGCTATATGGGAGGATCTTTTCTTGGAGGAATATTTCATGGGGGAAGAGAAATTCAATCAAAAGGGCGCAGGACTTTCTAGCATTACTATAAAAAGACAAACAATGAAAATATAAACATGAAAAAGTTTTCTCAATTGAAAGTAACGAGAAGCATCAAAACTTAAAACGAACAGAGATTATTACGCATATGAGGGGTTCTAAAAATACTTTAGCATAAAGAGCGAGGTATTTAGGAGGAGATAAATACTTCACTCTTTATGCTAAAAATTTTTTAAGTAATTTCAACTATTTATTCTACGGCCTTTCTGATTCAGGGGTCATTCTTAAAGAATTGGGACAAAACAAGATTTAGTGTGAAGAGCGAGGTATTAACGAGGGGACCAACCCCCTCATATATATAATCAAAAATATAAGAATATAAAAGTTTGTTACGTAAGTTAATTCTTAAGTTGCGTATTTTTTTACTAATAAAAACGTTCGTTAAAAATTAAAAACTCTAGTTGCCTTTTTAAGTAACCGAAAAATTGGAGGACAACTAGGCCTCCTTCCCCACTCCTTATTTCTCAAAATCGTCTGATCAAAACTAAGAGAAAGCCATTTAGCCAAAAAAAGAATTAATATGCAAATTTCATTTTAATAATTTATGTACGGAGAGCCAAAATCAGACATGCATTAATTCAAAAACTTTCAGAAATTAAATAAAAAAAACAAGTTTTTTGAAATGAAAGTAAGGAGCGACATTAAAACTTAAAACGAACAGAAATTACTCCTTATATGAAAGGGGTTTTTCCTCCTCGACGCCCCGCTCCTTGCGCTAAAGTTTGATTCTTTCTCGCAACTCTACTTTTTAAAACAATAAAAAACTTTAGCGTAAAGAGCGGGGCGTCGAGGAGGAAAAACCCCTTTCATATAAGGAGTAATTTCTGTTCGTTTTAAGTTTTAATGTCGCTCCTTACTTTCATTTCAAAAAACTTGTTTTTTTTATTTAATTCAGACACAGGAACAAAGTCTGAGTTAGATCCTATGATCTTGGATAAAAAAAAAGAGAAAAAAAAACAGCCTTGGCTTATACACATGGTGCATTTCAAAAGTTGTATCGTCAAGAAACAGAGAATAAATTTAGTTTTAAGCAGAAATAGTATTTTTGAGACTGTGTTCAAAGAACGGCAACCATGGTTTTTTTTTGAGGAGAAAGATTTTTGTTGGGACAAGCCTGTTTAAAAGTAATGAGGAGTTGTCAGCTACAGTGTTTTATTGATACCGAAGTTATGCTCCGCAACACCTCCGTCGGTGAAGTCGATTAAAGGCTGCTTCAACGCTCGACCATTGCAAAACATCACAGATATGGATTACCCCCAAAGAATATATAATCATAGGCAGCGCAATAGCGCTACCTATGTAAAGAGCGATGTGGGCACAATGTATTATTTATTTACCTTTTAAATTTTTTCTTTCTTTTTTTTAAGACCAGGATTCTTTGTATCAAAGGAATTGTCGCAGAAACTTCAATAGGAGCTCATTCGAAAGGAAATTGAAAGGGCTAGTGCCCTTTTTAATAGTCAAAAGTGATCGGAGGGCAGCTAACCCCCCTCCCTCACCCACAATTTCCCCAAACACGTCCAATCAGAATTTTGAGATAGCCAATTTGTTCAATGTAATTGAAAGAAAATCATGCCTTTGAAGATAACATCCCCCACCAGCCCTCAGGACATGGTAAGTTATGCCCTGGGGGCTTGTAGGGTATATAAAGAAAGGATGATCGTATAAACTTCGGAGGGGCTCGTTGGATTGCTAATCAGAAGTTCTAGTGCACTTTTTAAGATTCAGAGTGATCGGAGGGTGGAAAACCCCCACCAATCCAAACCTCGTGTTTTCCCATCATGGATCTGATAGAAATTTTTAGATGGTTGTTTGCTGTCGTAGAAACTTCGAAAAACGCTCATTCGATTGGAAATTGAAACGGCTAGTGCCCTTTTTATTAGTCAAAAGTGATTGAAGGGCAACAAGCCCCCTCTCTCCCACGCTGATCAATTCCCAAAACACATCTAATCAAAATTTATAGATAGCCATTTTGTTCAATGTAGGTGAAATGTCTGGAAACTATGTCTAGCATCGGTGTAAAAAAAAAATCTAGTAACGTTAAAGTCACCTAGCGTTCGGTGTTTTGGGCATTTTTCAAGCTCTTTAGTTATATTTTTTCAGAAAATAAAATGGGAAGCTTAATACCACACTAATTTTAGCAATTACACTGATCAAAAACAATTTGTCGTATCATTATCCTAAAAAACACCAAGAAACACTAAAGAGTAGATGGCATTGGTCCTTTTTTTCAAGACCATCGCCAGTTTCCACTCCTATAAGTTACCTATACTCTTTGGTCTACTCTTAGTAGTCACTTTATGTCTGCTAATTTGTTTCCCCTTTTTCTTCTCCATACCCTTAAATTTTATTGTTTTTTAGTCACATTCTGTTTGCCCCGAGTATAAAGGACACATATGCCAGCGTAGGTTTTGCTGGTTTGACAGACCTCATTGAAGCAGCAAAAGAGAGTGGAGCAGCCGAAGACTGGGAAAATGTCAAGAAGCATCTTTCTGTTATTGTATTCATGATGCAAGAAGCAGGAAATATACTAACATCCATCTAATGATTGGTGGAACGGTTTCATATCCTATTAATAGCTATTTAATTTGGCCAATGCTTTGTAATATCATTGTTTGTTTTGTGGTTTTTTGAAGTTAAATAAGATAAATAAGAAATGTACAATATTCATCTATGGAAGCTGTGGTGTGTTTCTTTTTTGCGATGCTAATTTTATAAGTGATTCCTTTGGATGCCAAATCAATAATAATTTTATTGTTTTGTTTAGATTTTACTGCTACAGCACTTGATTAATTTACTACCTTGATTAATCAAGGTACTACAATTAATCCTACTTGATTAATTACTTGATTAATTTACTGGGTCTTTTTCATGAAACCCTACAAAATTAGTGAAAGAAAAATACAATAACAGATTGAAACGCCTGATTTTTCTTTTTTAAACACGTTGACAAAATTTTACAATTAAAAATAAGGAAGTATTTTTTACCTTGCAAGGAGCTAGAGAGGTTAGAGAGTTAAAAGAATTGAAAAGGAAAAGTCTTAAGGACAGCGGTTAGAGATAAAATTAACAGAACAATATATTAATAATATTGCATTAATAATATTAATAAAACCTGAGTATTTAGTGAAAATTGTGATGTCCAATTAGAAATTGGACAAGCGTGAATGGAATAATTATAAAGTCTTTAGCATAATTTTGTAAAAATCAAATTGCATAGTAAAATGATATTACTAGAATTAGAGATGCTACTCATAAAGCTATAAGAGAAGGTTTGTCGTGTCTTAGGAAAGGGGAAGGTGTGATTAATAGATTTTCATGCTTAGAGTAACATTTGGAAAGTGCCTGAACTGCCTATTTTATTGCTACTACTAATAACCAATTGCAGCACTATGCCAACTGAGGCCAACGCAGCTAAGCAGGCTCCTCCTCCATACCACTAGGTGGGAGAAACCCACCTAATATACGTAATAATTTTTGTTCGTTTTAAGTATTAATGTCGTTCCTTACTTTCAGTTGAAGAAACTTGTTTTTATGGCACTTGGTATTAACCAAGTGACATATAGTGGTCACAAATTCTGTCAGTCTGTCTGTCTGTCTGTCGGTCCCGGTTTTGCTACTTTAGGCACTTCCAGGTAAGCTAGGACGATGAAATTCGGCAAGCGTATAAGGGTCAAGACCAGATTAAATTAGAAATATTTGTTTTCCCGATTTGACCTTCTGGGGGGGGGGGGTCTGAACCTAAAATCTTAGAAAATGCTTAGATCGGAGGCATCAGGATGAAAGTTGGTGGGAAAAATAAGCACAGGTCTTAAATACGTGATTGAAAGAACTGGAACGGATCAGCTCTCTTTGGGGTAGTTGGGGGAGGGGGGTTAATTCTGAAAAATTAGAAAAAATGAGGTATTTTTAACTGACGAACGGGTGATCGGATTTCAATAAAATTTGATATTTAGAAGGATATCGTGTCTCAAAGCTTTTGTTTTAAATCATGACCGGATCCGGTGACATTGGGGGGAGCTGGGGGGACCTTAAATCTTGGAGAACGCTTAGAGTGGAGGGATGGGGATGAAACTTGGTGGTAAAAATAAGCTGAAGTCCTAGATACGTGATTGACATAATCGGAACGAGTCTGCTCTATTTGGGGCAGTTGGGAGGGAAGGGTTAATTCTGAAAAATTAGAAAAAATGACGTATTTTTAACTTACGAAGGAATGATCGGATCTTAATGAAACTTCATATTTAGAAGGACCTCGTAACTCAATTTTTTTTTTAAACCCCGACCGGGTCCAGCGTCATTGGGGGGAGGGGGACCGGAAATCTTGGAAAATACTTAAAGCGGAGAAATCAGGATGAAACTGGGTGAGAAGAATAAAAACAAGTCCAATATACGTGAATGACATAACCGGACCGGATCCGTTCTCTTTGGTGGAGTTGGAGAGGGGGGAATAATTCGGAAAAAATAGAAAAAATAAGGTATTTGTAAGTTACGAACGGGTGATCAGATCTTAATGAAATTTGATATTTAGAAGGATATTGTGCTTTAGAGCTCTTATTTTGAATTCCGACCATATCCTGTGACATTGGAGGGAGTTGGAGGGGGAAAACCGGAATTCTTAGAAAACATGAAAATTGGGGTATCTTTATCTTACGAATAAGTGATCGGACCTTAATGAAACTTGATATAAAGAAGGATCTTATGTTTCAGATGCTCCATTTTTGACCCAAATTGGATTCGGTGACATGGGGGTTGGAGGGGGAAAACAGAAATCTTGGAAAACACTTAGAGGGGAGAGATTGGGATGAAACTTGATGGGAATAATAAGCACAAGTTCTAGATACGTGATTGACATAATTGGAACGGATCCG